>NC_050577.1:111083137-111288137 GCF_011100635.1 Trichosurus vulpecula | reverse complement strand
ATTTCCTTCTGTAATTCATTTAACTCTTCATTTAAAAACTTGGTTGCTATGCCATTCCATGCATATATGTCTTGTATTGATATTACTTCATTGTCTATGGTTCCTTTTAGCGAGATGTATTTTGCCTGTTTATCCCTTTTAATTAGGTCCATTTTTGTTTTTGCTTTGTCTGAGATCATGATTGCTACCACTAATTGTTTTTTTTCCTCAGTCGAACCAAAATAAATTCTGTTCCAACCCCTTATTTTAACTCTGGGTCTGTCCCTCTTTCAAATGTGCTTCTTGTAAGCCATATATTTTTGGATTCTGGTTTTTAATCTGTTGGGTCATTTGCATATGTTTTATGGGTGAGTTCATCCCATTCACATTCATAGTTATGATTACTAACTGTACTTTTCCCTCCATTCTATTTTCTTTTATCATTCTCTTTCTCTGATACCTTGTCCATCCCCTAAAATGTGTTTTGCTTCTGACCGCTGCCTTCTTTTATCCATTATCCTTTTTATCATCCCCCTTCCCTGCTTTTCTCTGATTCTCTTTCCCTTTTACCTCCCTATTGGACAAGATAGATGTCTGTGTCCGAATGAGCATATGTGTGTGTGATATATCTATAATACCTCTTTGATCCAATGTACATGAGAGCAATGTTCTAGAATTTCCCACACCTCCACCATTTTCCCTTCTACTGTAAAAGCTCTTTCTTATCTGTCTCTTTTATGTGAGATAATTTTTGCTATGCTTCCTTTCCCTTTCCCCTTCTTCTAGGCCATCCCCATTTCTTACCTGCCCATTTTTCACTGTCCGAACATAATGCAATCATTCCCACATCCTCTTTCTATGTGTAATCCTTCTAACTGCCCTAATAATCTTAAAGATATGCATCATCTTCTCACATAAAATGGTAAATAGTTTTACCTTATTCAGTCCCTTATGATTTCTCTTGTTTATGTTTTATGCTTCTATTGAGTCTTGCATTTGAAAGTCAGACTCTATTCAGCTCTGATCTTTTCATCAGGAATGCTTGAAAGTCCTCCTTCATAAAATGCCATTTTTTATTTTGAAGGATTATATTAAATTTTACTAAATAGGTTATTCTTGGTTGTAGTCCTAGCTCTTCTGACTTCTGGAATATAATTTTCCAAGTCCACTGCTCCTTTGTCATGGTAGGTGATGAACCTTGTGTGATTGGGACTGTGGCTTTGTTGTATTTGAATGGTTTCCTTCTTGCTGCTTGAAGTATTTTTCCTTTGATTTGGGAGTTCTGGAATTTGGCTATAATATTTCAGGGAGTTTTCATTTTAGGATTTCTTTCAGGTGGTGATTATTAGATTCTTTCACTTTCTATTTTACTTCTTGATTATGGATATAAGAGCAGTTTTCCATGATAATTTCTTAAAATATGATGTCTAGGCTATTTCTTTGATCATTGCTTTCAGGTAATCCAATGATTCTTAAATTATCTCTCCTCAATCTATGTTGTAGGTCAATCATTTTTCCAGTGATACAATTCACATTTTCTTCTTTTGACTTTTTTAATTATTTGTTTATGTCTCATGGAGGCATTTGATTCAACTTGCCTATTTCTTGTTTTTAAGGAGTTATTTTCTTTGGTGAACTTTTTTTTACCTCTTTTTCTATTTGGCTAATTCTATTTTTTAAGGCATTATTTTCTTCAGTATTTTGGTGCCTCTTCCAGAGAACTTTTAATTGTCTTTTCACAATTGTCTTTTTTGCTTTCATTTCTTTACCTAGTTGTTCCTCTAATACTCTAATTTTTGAAATATTTTTTTTTAGCTCTTCCAGGAATTCTTCATGGAGTTGTTTTTAATTCATGGGTTTTTTTGAGGCTTTGCTTGTATCTGTTTTGACTTCATTGTTTTCTTTTGTGTTTGTGTCTTGATTTTCCCTGTCCCTGTAATAGCTTTTTATAATCAAGCTCTTTTTATTGTTGTTTGCTTGTTTTCCCACCCTATTTCTTGATTTGAAACTTTATGTTAATTTTGGGCTGTGGTACCTGTGTGGGGGAGAGAGGCACTCTGTCTCAAGCTTCAGGCTTTTTGCATTACTGTTTTCAAAATTACTTCTGGAGGTTTGGAAGTTTTTGGTGTTTCCAAGATGGTGGGATCTTGGGAGAGGTGTGGTCATTGCTCTGTCTGTACTCTGGTTTTTACCCACGAAGGGTCCTTGATCCCTTGGGATTGCAATTGATCCTGATCCTCAGGGTCCCTATTCCCTTGGTGTCAGAATTAATACTGTCCCTCAGTGCATCTATTACTTCTTGCCTGAAAATGTTCCTCTCTACCCTTGAACTATAACTAGAAGTGGCTATAGAAAATGGAATTTCCAAACAGTGTCTCTTCCTGTGTACTGTGCTAGCACAGGAGTACTCTATAATTTCATTTTGACCAGTTTCCAGGTTTCCTTACTATCCCTGGCTTGAGAGCTCTGAAATCTGCTGTTGCTTCTATCACCACAACCTCTTCTCATCACTGATTTTTCATCCATGTGGGCTTTGGGCCAGCCTCTTCCCTTGTGTCACAGATCTCTCCTCCTGACCTCCTATGTTGACTTAGGCTAGTAGAATGTTTTGCTCTGACTTTTTTTAGCTCTGCCATTACAACATTTGATTTGAGGCATTGTTTAAAGTTGTATAGAGGGGAATGTTGGGAGAACTCAGCTGAATGCTTTCTCTACTCTACCATTTTGTTTCCACCCCTGGATGGCCTGAACTGCCAAATGTTAACTATAATACTAATGTTATATTTTCACTCAGATAAAGTTATGTTAACTAACTCAAATGTTATCTCCCATAAAAATCAATCTATTCATTGTAGAAATATTCTCAATATGATCATAAAATCATTTTCTTTATAGCCTTTGCCAAACTACCATCATCGTAGTTATCTCTAACTATACTCTAAATCTCACAGTACCATACACATTTCCCAAAGGTGTTCCACCCCATGTAATAGAATACATTATCCACAGAACTGATTTGTAATACAAACATGAAAAATGAATCAAAATTAAATTTCAGTGGAATAAATGTCATTACAAAATAGAAAATCAATTGAAATAGGCATGTTTTTTGTATCATCTATTACTAGGTCATTAAGGCAAATTGACTTTTTCATATAGGTGTGGATCTAGGTGGTCCAGAGCTAAAAACAAAACTGTATCTTCATGTAGGCATTAATATTTGCTGTAACAGAGAATAGGTAGTCCTCAGGTTAGACTGGTAAAATTGTGATGTTTCAGGGCTCTCCTCACTTATTTCCTTTTGATTTATCCCCTAAGAAGACCAGTGCCCTCATTAAATTCTTTGACTATCCTTGTATTTGAAGAACACATCTTTTTACAAGTCATCTCACATATTGATATTCATTAGTTTCAAGAAATTCTCCTCACATGGTAGATTAAGAAAACTGAAATACAGTTAATTATCCCACTTTATTCTGATCTCTTCTTATTACATCTTCTGAAGTATTGTGTTCAATTCCAGGGGTAAGGGAATAAACATTTGTATGTCTTACTATGTGCCAAGCATTGTGCTAACCACTTTTTACAAATATCTCATTTGATGCCCCCCCCAACAATCTTTCAAGATAGGTGTTAAAACTCCATTTTACAGTTGAAAAAACTGAAGCCAAAAGAAGTTAAACAAATTATACAATGTCACACAACTAGTAAGTGTCTGAGGCCAGATTTGAACTTAGGTCTTGCTGACTACAGACCTAGCATTTTTTAGGAATTTCTAGGCATTTAGAACATTAAGGAGCTGAAAGATAGCACGCAGAATAGTGAAGGGGCTCAAAAACGATGGTAGCATATTTTTACCCTGGGTACAACAAACATATTCCAAACACTTAACATTGAAGGAACCTGGTTTTGACTGGGTTTCCCCTTATTGTGACAGAATTAGATCTACTGAAAAATTCAGTGGATCATATAGGAATCACACTAATAATCAGTCAGCTATTAATCTATTTAGAACTTACTATGTGCCAAGAACTGTGCTAGGCACCTAAAGATACAAAGACAAAAATGCTCAAGGAGCTTTTTCATACATCTCTAAGATGTCTCATGGGTACAAAAAGCTTTATATGTATAAGGACTGTCTGAAGAACTAAAGAATATTTAGTCAGGAAAAGAGAAGACAAACCATCGTAGCTGTTTTCATGTTTGAGGGGCTATCATCTGGAAATTGGATTTGATTTATTCTGTGTGACAAAACTAAGAAAAAAAATGGAAGTTACAAAGTCTTATTTCACATAAAGGATGACTTACAACAGTTAGGGCTCCCCAACAATAAAATAGGTAGTTCTAAGAGGTAGGAAGTTTCGTATAACTAGATATACCAATACTATGACCATTTATCTTAATTTATCAATACATGACCATTTATCTTAAAAGATTTATGATATTTTGTGGAGGTATAGTAGATTAGAGTGTCACTCAGGTCACCTTCAGGTTTGGAATTATATAACCTGTTTGAGAATTTTTAAAAATCCATTGAAGACTTATTGAACATTTTATTTTCAAGACTTTATGCCCATCACAGTTAGAGCTAGGTGGCCCAGTGTAATAGTTGGGACTAGCTCTTCAGACTCTCTTCTGAGGGAATAGGTCTTCTGGGGGCAAATAGATTGTTGGTTAATCATTAAATCACAGTTTGTAAGCAACTAAAGTCCTCAGCCTATGGATACAACTGGCCCTTTCCATGAGAATGAGTTGTAGAGGAGCTACTCTGAATATACTACACAAACCTTACATAAATAACACCTATATATTTCATGTCCATTAACGGATATTCCCCTCAGATAGATATTTATATTTATTTCTATCTCTATAACTTCCCTATATATATGTAGGTTCTTATATGTATGTATATAAGAGAGGATATATTCCTTAATAGATATGTACACTTATATATCCATTAAGGGACCAATATTTATTGTTATAGCCATATACACACATAAATTTAAGTGTATACTTAGAATCTAGAAACTAGAAGAGATTTTTTAAAAATCAGGATTGATTTGAAAACTGCTAACTTTGGGTCATGAGGAGGCTTAACTCTGTTTAACAGGACGTGATATTTGTCACTGAGAAAGCATCATAGGTATTGAATCAGGAACAGGAACATGCTGCATGACACAGAGTTCATTCCAGTGATCCCTGCTTTCTCCCTCTTCCCCAGTGATTAATGCATCATACTGAATTAAGGTTGCACTTTCCCCCTTCTAGTCTGGTTTGCATATATATTTCCTAAGTGTGGTCTAAAAATCACACGCACTACGGGAAGATGAAAACAATGAAATTGAATAACAAAGGTAAAAGAAAATGTACCAAACATTTGTAGTTGAAAGAAATGTCTTAAAAAGCTTTTCATAACAAATAATAAACAACAAATCTATGTACAGTGAGTATATATGTATGTTACAAATTTCCTTTCAAAGAATTCTCATTTTTGTGTTGTAACCTTACATTTAGTGTCTGCCTGTACTTGTCCCAAAGACCAGGTTTCCAAGTAGAAAACTTGATTTCTGGACTTTTCTTACTCCTAAAACTAACTGGCTTTCTCCTTGTTTACCCACTAGATGGCAATATTCCGAACTCTCAACCATAGTGCCACAGTGCCAATGGAATCATAGTTACATTATCATCAAATGCCGTATATGCTTTTTCATCAGTTTTATGGCCCCTGGTTAAGACTGCAAAACACAGTTCCTAAAGTGAAATGAAAAATGCTTTTAATTTCAAATGGGATGTCTAAGAGCTTTTGCTTTTCCCTATTTGGCAATTCTTTTTCTGTGATGTGAATGCCAGGTTTTTGTTGTAAGTTGTGACACCAGTTAGAACATGCTGTTCTGCTTTCAAGAAAAGCAGATACTTGTCCGTGGAGTTTGTTAGGAGGTGAAAGAGTTAGAGGGCAAAGAGGTAGGCAATAGCTGTTTTTTTTCTTTGGGATTTTATCCTGGCAGTCAAAGTGAGAACTCGGAAAGACTTTAGCTTAAAAAGGCCCAGGTGTTCCACAGCATCTGGGGCCATCTCCAGTCATATTGATCTATATCTTGCCCCTGGACTCAGATGGCTCCAGAGGAGAAAGTGAGGTTGGTGACTTTGCACAGCCCTTCTTCACTTAAATCCAATTCACTTGCAAGTCATGACATCACCTTCCTGATGTTTTGGTCTTCTTTAAGAACAAAGGACAAGCAACAACATCCTGGCTGGTACATTAGGTCTGAGTAGAATCACAGACACAATCTCAGGGTTAGTAGGAAGCTCAGAGGTCTTCTAGTCCTAGAATTATAAATACAACATCCTTGAAAAATTGTCATTCCTCTTTTTATTGAAGTTTAAGGGAATCCGTAGACTACCAAGGCGAATCCCATTCACTTCTGGATAGTTTTCATATTTGTAATGTTTTCCCATCTATGTCATCCTGTAGTGATGGAGAGACTCTTTCCAGTTTACATGGTAGCAATAGGTGTGTTTAGTGGCTGTACATTGAATACTCCCTCAAGCATGCCTACGATGGTAGCATATTTTTACCCTGGGTACAACAAACATATTCCAAACACTTAACATTGAAGGAACCTGATTTTGACTGGGTTTCCCCTTATTGTGACAGAATTAGATCTACTGAAAAATTCAGTGGATCATATAGGAATCACACTAATAATCAGTCAGCTATTAATCTATTTAGAACTTACTATGTGTCAAGAACTGTGCTAGGCACCTAAAGATACAAAGACAAAAATGCTCAAGGAGCTTTTTCATACATCTCTAAGATGTCTCATGGGTACAAAAAGCTTTATATGTATTATCTCATTTGGCTCTCATCAGCCCTAGAATGCAAATATTGTCATTGACATTTTACAGGTAAGGACACTGAGGCTTAGAGAGATGAACTCTCTAAGTCTTAAAATTAGTGAGTAGTGGAGACAGGATTAGGCCCTAGTTTCTTACTTCAATATTCACCAGAGTTGATGGGCACAGCTCTAAGAACAAATGGAATAAAAAAGTGGTTATCTAAGCCATAGTCCTAGGTGATTGTGGAACAGAATGGCCTCATCAAGCTTAAATATATCTTACAGATGAGAAAACTAAGAGCCAAAGAGAGGAGATGATTTTAAGAATATTTCACAACAAATGGAAGAGCTGAGATTAGGACCAAGGACTCCCAAGTCCCACTCCACTATTTCTCACTATAATCCCTCAGCCTCTTCTAGGAGAAATCAAAGTTTCCTTTGGTCCCATTCTGCCTTTAGTTTCCAATTTTATTATACCCCAAGTCTCATAAGAGCCAACAAAGAGACATGGTGACTAAAGAAGGTAACAGGATAAAAGAATAGAGACAATTTCCAGCACAAGAGAAATGTATTCTCACTTTACTGTGTCCTGGTCAAACCACATCAGGAGAATTATGTTCAGCTCAGCTGAAGGAACTGAATTCAGCTCAGGGACTGAATTTGAGAGAAGCATACTGAAAAACAAGAGTGTGTCCAGTAGAGGGTGAATAGCAGGACTGGAGACTATCCCTTATCCTTGATGATACTTTGAGGATAGTTTGAAGGAATGGGCAACGTTCAACTTAGAGAAGACTTAAGAAGGGTGAGATAACTGTCTTCTAATATATGAAAAGTTGACATGTAGAAAGGGCAGTAGATGTAGTCTTTTTATCTCCAGAGGGTTGAACTGAATGCTCCTATTTCTGTTGAGGGCCCCCTAATAGCCCAGGCTTCCAACCCTGGAATTACCGTGTTTCATCACATGCTCCTCTGTTATATATCCAGCTGGTTACCTATTCTTATAGTTTCATTTCTTTGATATCTTTTCTATGAATTACCTTTTTTTTCTATTTACAAAACCACTACCTTAATTCAGACCTTCAACACCTCTCGCCTATATTCTTCCAGTGTCCTCTTAGTGAGTCTTCCTACCTCAAGTGTCTCCCCTCTCTAATCCAGCACAGAGTTACCAAAATGATTTTAATAAAGCACAGATTTAAGCATGTCACTTCCATACTTAATAAACTCCAGTGATTCCCTATTACTTTTAGGATAAAATGTGAACTCCCCTGTTTGACATTTAAAGCCCTTCAAACCCGATTCTGGTTTACCTTTCCTTCCTTGTTATACATTATTCCCTTTCACGTACCCTCAGGTGCAATCAAGATGGCCTTCTTATTGCAGATACTGGCACAAAACAAGTGCTTAATAAATGCTTGTCTCCTTGTTGCCTTGCTTTGTCTTCCTATTATTCTTTACTAAGGACACACAGCCTCCCATGCCTTTACCTTTGCATAGGCTATTTCCTATATGTGGAATGCACTCCTTCCTCTCTTCTTGAATCTCTGGTTTCCTTCACAGGTCACCATATGCACCACCTTCTATAGGAGATCTTTCCTGATCTTTGTCAGCTGTTAGGGCCTTCCCACCAAAATTCCCTTGTATTTATTTTTCATATTTGGAAAAACTTTGGAATTGATTGCATGACATGGAAGATGCTGGCAAGGGACCACCCAGCATAGCATATCTGCATCAAAGAAGACACTGTGCTCTGTGGACAAGGCAGAGTTGAAGTAGCTCAAAAGAAATGATGGATGTACAAATTTGGAGAATCCATCCCAAATGTTCACGTGGACTATTTGTGCCTGATCCATGGTAGAACATTCTAAACTCATATTGGTCTGATCAGCTGTAACAACAGTGTGGCTTGCCGCTACTGTGGTTGTGTAAGACCAACAACACCAGCACACAGAAGAGCTTCCAGCACAGATTCCTTGATCTGCTTTTCTAAGGAAAGCAACCTTAAGGAGTTAACAATCTCACTTTAATCAAACATACATATAACAGTCACTTAGTTCAGGGGGAAAAGCCAGCACCCTGAACTTCAGAGCAAATACAAACAGAAATTACAAACAGAAAATATCAACAGATCAAATAACACAAACCAGTAGACAGGCTTCTAGCTTTCTGTCCAACATTTCAGTACATAGTTACCAGAGAATCACCAACATCTGGATTTTCAAGCCAGGGGGCTCCTTAATAGTGGCTACCCAGGGTCTTGTCTGGTCAGATCACACAACACTCTTTCAGTGAGTGAGAGCCCCAAACAAAACGCTAACCTCTGAGTTTATATACTCTGTTTAGGATCAAAGGGTGTCACAACCAAGTGACTCAAAACCATGTGAAGCTTCTTCAGGCATCACAACCACAAGACTCAAACCTATGTGAACTAGGCTTTCTTGTTTCTTAAGCAGGTCATCAAAGACTCCTGGATTTAATCGAAGAAACAAAGGCCAGACTCATCAAAGGCACTTGATTACTTCAGTGCTCCAAAAGGGAAAACAGGAAAAAAGTCCCACCTTAATTACCAACACATCAGCCACATTTGGACACACTGTAACTTGACTCTAACATAGTGATGTCATTTTTGGTCCTATTTGAGAATGAAGGACAATAATTAACCATGTGATTGTGATATAACACTATTGTGCTATAAGATATGTTGAGCAGGATGGTTTCAAAAAACCCTAGGAACACTTATATGATGCAAAGTGAAATGAACAAAGCCAGCAGATCATTGTACAGAGTAATAGAAATATTGTACAATGATGAAATGTGATGAGAGTATACCAGGCTGGATGGTCCTTTGCCAGCATTTCCTGTGTCACTCCATCAATTTCAAAGTTCTTCAAAGAGACCTTGAAAGTGTCCTTTGTGATCACAATGTGAGTGCTTGCCTTGTGTGAATCCTCTCTAAAGTAGTCTTTTAGCCAGTCTACATTTGACATTCAGACAACATGGCCAGTCCATTGGAGTTGCACTCCCTGCAGTAGAGTTTAAATGCTTGGCAGTTCAACTCAAGAAAGGACTTCAGTCTTACGCTTTAGAGCTATAACCCTGCATCAGAAATCTCCACTACCATTTACATTTAAAAGTTATTATGATACCTTGGATAGGATTCAAACATAAATTTCAATTCAAAAGTTATAGTAGCCATAAGAACTCAAAGAACTTTTAAGAAGTTGAGGTAAGATTCCATTCTATTGTTTTTGTTTAGTTGTTCAGTCATGTATGACTCTACATAATCCCATGGAAAAAATCCATGGGGTTTCTTGGCAAAGATACTGGAGTGGTTTGCTATTTCATTTTCCAGCATGTCCCCATTTTATAGATGAAGAACTGAGGCAAATAGAGGTTAAGTGACTTGCCCAGGATCACACATTTAGTAAGTATCTGAGGCTCGATTTGAACTTAGATCTTCCTGACTCAAAGCCTGGTCCTCTATCTACTGACAATACCAAGAGTTAAAAACAAAGTATTCCTACTAAGAGGAGTTCTTTCAAGATACTCTGGTCACATATTAACCACCCACAGTCATTGTTCTATGCAAGTTATGCCTCTGTGTGTGAGTATACCACTTAAAATATTTGCCTTATGCAGATAACATTGGGCCTAGCCCTTCAGAATTTTTCCATAAGCTCCTATCCCCCTTGCCAGCCCTTTGTGGCAGGAGAGAAGAAGATGAGGAAACTGAGAAAAGATAAAGAAGAGTAAAGTCCAAAAACACCTGTCCTGTAGTAGGGACATCTAATCAGAGCGGGATGAGGGAACTGAGATGTCAGTTGAGCAGTGTTGGTAAGCACATAATGAGTACAGCAATGAGGTGGCAAGCTTCTGAGTAGAAGAACCAGATTCTCAGTGGATATAGATGAATAGGAGCAAGCAGGATGATGAAGGGAAAGAGCAATAGAGATTTCAGGGATGAGGTGGGTTTGGGATACCAGAAGCTACTGTAAATATATATTTTTCAATTGTATTTTTCTACCACCAGGGCGAAAATTCCAGCAGTCTTCCCCTTAGATATGTGACCTGATAGATGTATTCAACAAATTATATTTCCTTCTTAAAATTACTGTGCCACTGCAGTTACCGAGCAATAAGTCAAATAAATTTGTTACTTTTAATACATTTTACTGTTATATTTTTTTACATTGCTTACTTATCTACATTTCTCAATATTTCTTTCCCTTCTCTAGAAAGCTATCAGAACAAAAAAATTTTTAAGAAGGCAGAAAAATTCATTTAGCAACATTAACCAAGATTTCAAAAAAAGTCTGACGTATTCACCAGGGGCTCATGAGACAATACTCAGAGCCCCCTATTGGATTTTGCAAAGAAACAGGGCCAGGTATGTTCTCATACCTATTCTTTGGAGTCAAGCTTGGTCACTGTAGTTTTTCAGCATTTAGTTTCTGTTGTCTTGTCATTGCTGTTTCCATTTATTTTGTTATAGTCATTGGATATATAGTCATATTGTTTTCCTGGTCTGCTTAGTTTGCTTTGTATCAGTTTCTATATGTTTTGCAGTGCTGCTCACTTCTTACAATACAGTAATATTTTGTTGTATTCATAAACCACAACTTGCTTAGCTATTCCTCAACTGATATATTCTATTATTTTTGGCTGGTATTTTTCTTTATAACAAACACTATCCATTACATCATAGACATCAATCATTCCATATTTCCTTTGTCCATGCTTAGGGGAAGAGCTTACTCAGAAGATTCATGCTGTCCTAACGAACCCTGTACTTGTAGTGGTAGCTACTAAAATTAGCTACTAGAAATCTAGACAATACCTTTAAAGGGAAAGGAATGAAATATTCCTTTTTTGAAGAGCTGCTTAAATATACACATACTTTAATTCTTTAAGAGCCTTTATTTTCATTGCTGTAGGTACCCCCTTTTCCCTACCAACCTAGGTCACAATCCTTCTAAGATTTAGTAGGGGGGTCATTATAGTTCTACAGCAGAAAAGGACCTTAGAAGTCATCTAGGCAAATCTTCTCATTTTAGAAATGGGGAAACTGAGGCCTAGAGAGGTGAAATGACTTGCCCAAGGCAACATCAGTATTAAATAGCAGAGCCCAAATTCTAGCTCAGGTCATTTGACTTCAAATCCAGGGATTTTTTCCACTCTGTCACACTGCTCTTTCAGTGCTCTCAAGAGTTTCTTTTGGCTATAGAAGCCTATAATCCTGTGATCAACCTTGTAATAAGCCTCTTTTGATGTAGCAGGCTTGGTCTCTGGGAAAAAGTCAGCTTATAGTATATAGCACAATGCTAAGTGCTAGGAATACAAATCTAAGTAGAAAGAAGGATAGCACTTACTCTCAAGGAAATTACATTTGAATGAAGGAAGGTAACACATAAAAGGAAGCTGAAAAGGGGAAGAGGAGCCACAAAAGTACCTAGTATAGGAATGTGGTTAAGAGAGTACAGAGTGTAGCCAGCAGAGGAATGAGACTTGGCTGACCTGGGAGCTCTCTTTAAATGGAGGTTCTGGGAGGAGCCATTCAACCAGAGGGACAGTACACAGGGGTCAGAGGGTAATTTCAGAATGTCAACTCCAGAGTTGGAGTAAATAGGCACATAAGATGCAAGCCTTCTCAGTTTGGTTGAATCTGTCAAACATTTGACTCCTCTGGCACAGCCTTGGGTCAAGGGTAACCACTGCACCATGATGAAGTATCAGAGTAGGACTTTAGTGGAGTAGATATGCTTATAATCCATGTTTGATTTAATGTGACGAATTAGCACAGACCACGCATTTCAGCTAAGGAGCATCTTAGTTTCCTACCCTTGCCATAGGGTGTGTCTTGCAAATCTGATCTATTTCAATGTTGGAAGATCTCAGATTGATACAGCCTTGTGAGGAGCTCACAAAAGTCCTTAGGCTGTGAAATATATAACTTCATAGCCCTCAGGGTCCCTATCATGGATGAGACAGTCCATAAATTTAATTTACTTCAGTAACTAAAATCTCTTGGGTGGGGCGAAGGGAAGGGTAGATGCTTCATACTGTGCTTGATCTATAATCATTCTATATTGCACTTTATATTAGTGTCATAGCATGCCAACTGAGTTCAAATCCTGCGCATGACATTTACTGTTTTTCCATGGGCAAGACCTAACCTTAACCTTAATTTTCTCTTCTGTAAGATGAGTATTGCAATTCTTGCAGTACATATAGGCAAGTAATGAGAATTAATATATAAAGTACTTGAAAACTTTAAAATACTATAGAAAGGTTGATTATTATTATTATTTTTATCATGAATTGTTTGTAAATTATTATAATTGCAAATATTTATGTAGCACTTTTAAGGTTGCAAAGGATATTTTATCCTCACAATAACACTGGGAAGTGGGTGCAGTTATTATCCCCATTATACATATGAGGAAACGGAAACTCAAAGATTAAGTGATGTGTCTGGAGTCGCACAGCTAGTAAGTGGCTGAGGCCGGACTTGAACTTCTGTCTTCTTGATTTTGGGGCAGCTAGGTGCTGCAGTAGATAGACCACTGGTCCTGGATTCAGGAGGATCTGAGTTCAAATCTGCCCTCAGATGCTTTCTTATAGTCGTATGACTCTGAACAAGTCACTTAACCCTGTTCACTACAATTACTTATCTATGAAATGGGCTGAAGAAGGAAATGGCAAACCACTCTAGTATCCTTGGCAAGGAAAGCCCAAATGGCATCATGGAGAGTTGGACATGACTGAAATGACTCAACAACAAACTTCCTGACTTCAGGCCCAGTGCACTCTATCCAGTGTACCGCTTAGCTGCTTATACAAATACAATTTATTATTAATATTTTTAGTACAAATTATCATTATCTTGTTGTTAACTCATCTAAACTCTAGGCAACTTAAGAGAAAATAAAACTCTGACTTTAAGACATGCATTCAGACTGCATTTTTATAGCAGAACTACCCTGACCTGTCTGTCTGTTCCTCCCCCCCCTTTTCTTTTATTGAAATAGCAGATGGTCAAACAATTCATCAGCTTACTGCACAGTTGATCCAACTGTGTTATTAAAATGGTAGCTATAATTGTCTCAGTGTCGCCAGAGTCTGGTTCTTTCAGCCATCTTAGGAAATGCATTGGATGGCCCATATACCACCAAGCCGATGGATTGTACAGACATCCTCTCTGAATACAGATGAAAAAAATAAATTGAATTGTTGATTTTTTCTTCTCCTTTCCACTTAGCCTCCGAGATTCTCCATGAGCACAGATTCCCATGGAAATCAAAATGAAGAGTCAGTAGAATGAAAATGCAAAATAGGTTCAATCTCTTTGAAGATATTCTGAATTCCATTCAGCCTGCTGCCTTATTCTCTTGAGACCCAGCCAGATTTCTTTATTTCCCTGACCATTTAGGCCAGTTAACATTTCTAAGGATTATGGTGATTTTAGAAAGTGGCTGTTAGGGACTGCTACCTCAGTGCACAGAGACACAAATCTGCCCCCATAACTATGGGTATAGATAAACCATAACATGCAGACTTCATGGCTATTCAGATGAAGAACATGAACTGTCCACTTCAGACATGCTCAGGCTTGGTTTGTTTAATCTCATTTCTCTGTAACCTGTCACTACTGGTCAGTGCTCTAACTCCCCTTCCTCTGTCTGTGATTTGATGTCTCTGGTCCTTTACCACAGCTTAGTGACAACACTTCTGCCTGTCCTTGTCCCAAATCTCCTAGTGGTAGCCTGGGAGTTCCCTTTTCCAATTTCCCTTCTACCACCCTGTTCTTTACCCCTGGACTACACCTTTGTGAGAGGGGATTCTGGTTGACCAACATCATACCTGCCTAAACTAGTCTCTCAGGTAGCCCTATGATGGTAACTTTTAGGTTTGTGTCTAGCTTTTCTCAGTATTTACAACAAATCTTGACTTTCAGCAGCACCAGTCTTTACTCATGAATTATAGACTCATAGAATCGCAGCATCTGCAGGACTTTGGAGTCTCCATCTAATTGGACCTCTTTGTTGTTGTTCAGTAATTTTAGTCATGTCTGACTTTTTGTGATCCCATTTGGGGTTTTCTTGGCAAAGATACTAAAGTGATTTTCCATTTCCTTCTCCAACTCATTTCACAGATGAAAAAACTGAGGCAAATGGGGTGAAATTACTTTCCCAGGATCACACAGCTGAGACCAGATTTAAACTTAGGTCTTTCTGACTCCAGATCAAGCATTCTATATTACACTGTCCTCCTAGTGCCCAGTTGGACTTCTACTTGAAGCAAAAATCCCCTCTGAGGCATTACTGATAAATGGTAACCCGACCTCTGACTAAAGACTTAGTAGGATTTAAGTACCTTGAGAGAAGGAACTGATCAACCTTTGTCTTTGTATTTCTGGTGCCTTGCAAATAAGCCTTTAATAAATGCTTCTTAACTGACTGATTGACCTTCGGAGATGAACATTTACTAGCTCTCAAGTTAGTCCATTCCACTTTTTACTAATATCTAGTTGTCAAGAAGTTTTACCTCATATAAAGACTTAATTTTCATTCACTTGTCCCTGGTCTGCCCTCTGGTTAGAAGCCAAAAAAAGTCTTATCCCTTTCTTGTTGGAAATGAAAGATACACATTGAGGAACAATTACCCTGGCCTAAGCATCATTAAGTCTCACTGAGATCTGATAAATTCAGGTTATGTTCCTAGCTGACTAACACTACTTAAAGACAGACAAGGATCTGTGGAGTCTCTTTGGAGAGAGAAATCTTCCATAAATACAGTCAGGCATGGCCCATTGAGGTACGTAGAGTGTAATGGATAGAGCACTGAACTTGGAGTCTGGAAGAGTTGTTTTCAAATTCTGCCCCACAAACATAACAGCTGTAACCCTAGGTTAGGAACTTAATATTGTTTGGGCCTTAGTTTCCTCATCTGTAAACAAAGAGTGGGACTCAGTGGCCTCTCAAGACCACTTTAGTTCTACGTCTATCATCCTCTGTACTCTTGAGCTACTATCTGAACTCAAGTTTTCACTGGCGACACAGGTCTCCTGAGGGCAGTGACTGCATCTCCCCTCAAGCTTGTAGGTATAGCCCTGAGGGGTTCTGGTGTCTTTCTAATGCTGTAACTCACAAGCCTGCACAGGAAGGCTTCCTCTTACTGATTATCAATAGGGAACAGTCAGCCAGACTTAAATAGCTTTTACAAAGGGGCATTTACTAAGGAGGTATATTAAGAACAGTTGGGACAAAGCCTTCCCACCCCCTACCCCCAACCCATACACACACCAAAAGTGTATGACACCCTATCCCACTAACACAGGGAAAAGTAGGTTCAAGATTGGAACACACAGAGCAAAGTGTGTATGTGTGTGTGTGTGTGTGTGTGTGTGTGTTTGTGTGTATGTGGGATGAGGGGAAACTCAGCTCCTCCATATCCTTTTTCTAGAAGTCCTTTTCACCTTTCTTTTTGGGGACCCTCCCAATATTCCCCTTAGCTGTGGTGTAGCTTTGTACAGGGCTCCTTGTAGAATCCTGAAGCTGCCTTTCTTCTGTGAGTCTTGTTTGTTGTCCCAATGAAGACGCTGCTGCCAGTCACCTCTGTTCCTGAGATGCTGCTGGGATGCTGATAAGAAGTCGGAATCCTCCAATTGGAGAAAGTTCATAATAATAAGTAATGTTTATATAGCATAAGGTCACCCTTTGGTCAAGCAGGAGATTAAGGCTTTTCTGTCTCCCTTTCAAACGAATCCCTCTTGTGGGTTCTATTAGAATTGCTTTATTCAAGCTAACTACTAGAATACTGGAAATCAAATGGGTTTACTATTCTATACAAAACCCACTTGTGTGTTTGTATGCCTGCGTGCATGCAAAATATAATGCAGTGTGCATATATGTGTGTATACATAATATGTATATGCAAGTATATGTACATATGTATATGAATATACATATACACACATATATCCCAGTCTGTAGTATGTATTTATGAGTATATGCATTGCATACATGTACATACTTGCATATACATACATATTTATATGCATAAAGATGCATGGCAGTGGCATGTATGCATATGTGAGGATATGTATGAATATACATACATATATATTGTACACATGCATTACATACACACCCATACTTACACATGTACATGCATGTGCAATCACCACTTTGTATATATGCATGTGTGTATAGATATACCATTTGTAGTATAAACTTGTATATGCATGCATACCCACAAACCACATGCATACACATGTATAAACATATGTGTATGTACATGGACTCATATGATACATTTGTGTGTACTCTATAAGGTTAAGTATACACACACATATATATATATGTACACATATACACATATAAACACACACAGATATATATCTATGTATCTATATATACATATTCACATATGTATACACAGAAACACACAAAACTCTTGGAACAACTCTTGGAGATCATTATACCTGACAGAGAAGCTATGATTTGAGTTGGTGTAAAAGGTATTATGAGGAAAAGACTGATGCTTAAATTACTAAGGAAGTATTGAATATCTTTAGCTTCTATCCTCCTTAATGACTAGTATTAGACATTTTCAATTACAGCTGCATAGCATTGTCTGTCATTATGGAACCTTATGCCTCTCTATCCAATCAATCATGGAGTCTTGTAATTCTATCTCATCATTACTTCTTGCACCTCTCCCCTTCTTTGCACTCATGTATCTGCCATAGTAGTTCAGGGCTTTACCATTTTTTTTTGCCTGGACAATTACAATAACTTCCTAATTGATCCATCTTATTCCAGTGACTAATGTCTCCAACATCCTCCAAACAGGTGCCAAAATCTTCCTAAACACAGGTCTGACCATATCCCTCCCTACTCAAAATTAGTCTGTGGCTCCCTATTACCTCTAATACAAATTCCTTAGGATTGCAAGTAAAGCTTTCCTCATCTGGCTCTTAGAGACTATTTAGTATAACTCCTCATCATATAGTCAACATTTCAGCTAAAGCGGCTGACTTTCAGTATTCCAAAGTTTGTGTTCCACATTCTGATTCTGTCTTTTGGAGGGCTATCTTGAATGCCAGAAATGCAGTACCTCTTCATCTGGGCCTCTTAGAATACTTGGCTTCTTTCAATGTTTAGCTGTCAACCTCTACACAAGTATTCTAGTCGTTTAATTAATCTACTTAAATAATCTTTTCTTCACATGACTCCATAAGTATATGTCTACCAGTCCCAGCAAAATGTAAGAATGTAAGCTACTAGAGGGCAGGAACTATTTTTTTCTTTGTATTCCCAGGCCCTAGCATTAGTGCCTTGCACATGACAGGGTAATAGGTGCTTAATAAGTGCTTATTGAATTTAATCGAAAAGATGGATAGTGTAGTGCACAGTGCAATAGGTCCACAATTGGACAGAAAGAGCACTGGACTTGGAGCCAAGAGACCTAGACTTTGGTCCTGGCTTAGTCACGTAGACAGGGGAAGACTAGGTTAGCTTCTCTGAGCCTCGGTTTCCTTCTCTGTAAAGTGAGGACAATAATTCTTGTACTGGCTATATTTCAGACTTGTGAATAATGCATTTTTCTAAATGATGGTAAGTTTCATGAGGGCAGTGTTTGTGTCCTCCTTAGTGTCTAGCATGGTGCTTTGTACATAGTATTACCTTAGGAGATGTTGAGTTTATTGAAGGAGGCCAGTCCCAGTTTCCAAAGGGGCACCTGCCTCTATTCCATGGTCACTGACTATATATCTGATGAACTAATTTTCAAATGCATGTTACTCATCCAAAGAAGGACCACATGTGAGAGTCTGGATTACTTCGTATAGCACACATCCATACTTCAATATTGACATGGATCCATGATCTCCTTGATTTGGAGATATTTCCTTAAATGGTACAGAATGAAATGCATTCATGTCTGCTTATCCCATATGATTCATGCAATCAATAAACAAGCATTTATTTCACATCTGCCATGTCCCAGTTACTGTGGTAGGTGCTAGGGATACAAAAAAAATGTGAACTGAAGTCCCTAGGCTTAAGAAACTTTTGTTCTAACCAGGGAGAACATCTAACCAATGGAGGCTTTCTTTCGGTTCTTTTAAAATTCCATGGGTAACAATGTAGCATGAACACTGACTGTTTTTCTATTGTTCCTTACTTTCAGCAAGTGATCAGCCCATATCTTTTTCTAATCTTTTATCTCATGAGTATCTTTCATGTACTTTTTGAATCTGAGTCATCATGGGTAATCTGCTGCAGCCCACTTATATCCACCAAATGTCTTTCTGTTGCCCTTTGGATCCCTCACAATTTTGAGTCTTTAGAAGCTTCCAAAATTTGTATCCACATGGAATCACTGGGGAAATACCATTCTTGAAAAGGGGAGATTAGTACTTGGAAAAAAACAACAGAAGTAGCACTTATCCTGTTGGTATTTTTTTTTCAACTCAGTAAAAGCATTTTAAAATGCCTACTGTGTTAGGTGCTGGGATGCAAAGGCTCCAAGGGATTTGTATTCTCCCGGGATATAATAAGATCTGCACAGATAAGTAAATACAAAATATCTTATTGTAATTATGGAAGGCTAACACTGGAGGCACAACTACTTTGTATTTATTTTGTAATGTGTGTATGTGTGTGTATACTTAAATTTGTATTTAATTATAATTCCATATAATTAAATATATAGTTAATATAGTAACCATAGTAATATACACATTATATTTATGTTATAATACACAATATGTACATGTATGCATATACTGTGTAATGCATATTATTTATGTTGTAATAGATTGTATATAATACAAGTTACACATGTATTTTTGTATATGTTATAATACATGTCATATATGTACATTTTTCTGTATTAACTTATGTATGTCTATGGAATCTCCTCTGATAGAATGAAAAGATGGGTGGCTAAAACATTAAGAGCTTACTATATGCCAGGCATATATGCTTATTGCTAAGGATACAAATACAAGAAAAAAAGGAGTTCCTATTTTAAAGCAACCTACGTTCTAATAGAGAAAGATATAACATAAAGGAAAGCAAGAAAGTAGCAAGAGTAGGGTTCTTATAAGGCTGCTGCTGCTGCTTAGGTGATACAGTTGGGAGAGGGAGTTGAGCATGGAGGGAATGTAGCAGCATTGCTGGGCCCTGGAATGAAATGGCAATCCCGGTGAGGGATTCACCACTTTGGAGAGCTTCTTAAAAGTAAGGAGGATTGCGTCTATTGTATGCTAGCTGTTGCTAGTGTCTAGAGTAGTGCCAGCTGCACAGTGGTCTTTTAAATAATGCTTCTTGATGGAGACTATATCAATACAACTGCTTCAGAATGATATATGAGGAACAGATTCAAGCCTGAGACAGGTATATAATTCTACAAGTAATCAGGAAATACTATTCCCACCCTTCTCAAGTCGTGTTTCACAAGGGATGGTGAATGACAATTGAGGTAAGGGCAAATTACATGCTAGTACCAGCCAACTCAGTTCCATTTGTGTAGACTAATTCTAGTAGTTCAGGGCTTCCTCCACATGAGTGCTTTGTAACCAAAACAACTCCACTGAGCTCTGTTGGCTGCTGAGTTGAGATGTATAGGTCTGAATGGACCTCCAGCTGTTTTTTAATAATTGAGTTACCTTTCTCCCCTTAGTTACTTAATGAAAAACTTGATAATCTGGGTATCTTTCTCTTTCTGTCCTTATGATTCCTAGTTGGACTCTTTTGAGATAGATGTTAATTTGGGAAATATGCAATTATTTGACCATGTAAGGGTCCCAAAATTTCTTTGAAAAATTGATTTAAATAATTATATATCAACACACATATACATATATGTTCACCCACATGTATATACAGCTTATAGCTTACAAAACACTTTAATGTACATCTGTCTATTTGATACTCAACATATCCTTTTAAGGTAAGAAAGGTAGGAATTACTATTATTTCTGTTTTATACATTAAGAGATTGAGTCTCAGAAAAGTGAAGTCTTCAATGGATGTTATATGATTACTAAGGGCACCTAGGTGGTACAGTGTTAGAGTGCTAAGCTTCTTGAATTCAGTTCTGCCTTCAGACACTTACTAGCTGTGTGACCCTGGGCAAGTCACTTAATCCTGTTTGTCTCACTTTCCTTATTTGTAAAATGAGCTGGAGAAGGAAATGGCAAATCAGTCTAGTATCTCTGCCAAGAGAACCCAAATGGGGTCATGAAGAGTCAGACATAACTGAAAAACTAGTGGGGAAAAAACCATTTGATTTGTGTCAGGGCCACTACTTTTACTCAAGGCTTCTAACTCTTAATCTAATGTTCTTTTTGTTTGAGCCTAAGAGGGCATAGCTGGTTGAGACTGCAGTTATTCACAGAAGAGTACCTTGATCATTTATCCTTTGAATGAGCTGGGAGGAAACATTCATAAAATGTCAAGGGTACTTAAGGTATAGAGACAGCTGCCTTTAACTACGGTTGTAGTAAAAACAACACAATTTAACTTTCCATTTTGCAAAAAGACAAGCTGAGAAGGAAATGGAGGTGTTTGTCCTCATGGTTTGCAAATCAGATTTCACCATCTCTGAATCTGAGATACCTATCACTCCCCCAATTTCAGATATGTGTGTGTGTGTAGTGGGAAGAGATGTATACTTTCTATGTTCTACATAGACTGAGGTCAGATTTGTAGGAGTGTGTAAGAATGCATTTATGGGAATTGTAGCTAGGTGGCAAGTTAGCAGAGTTGGATTTGGACTTGCATTCAAGAAGACTGCGTTCAAATCTTGCCTCCTACTAGCTGAGTGGCTTTGGATAAGTCACTTATATTCTCCCAGCCTTAGTTTCTTCATCTTAAAAAAGTGTTTAGGACTTGATGATCTCCAAGTTCCCTTCCAGCTCTAAATCTATGATCCTTGGACCCTATCATTTCCCAGGAGTCATGAAGATTTCAAGGGGAGATTTGTCGCATAACATTCTGTCATTCTGATCCCACACTGAGTGGGCAGGCCCACAAGCATCAGGACCGTGATGTTTTCACAACTTTCTCACTATTTTATTCTCCCAAGTCTTTGTTGCCATCACCACCATCCTTTTCAAAAGTCTGAACAGAAATGGAGGCTTACAGAGAATTCAGTAATTATAAGGCAGTGGTAAATTGATATATGTATCCTGGTGGTACGAAGAGCCAGATTTCTGGCCTGACATCACTGTCTATTATTGTCCTATAGAAAATGATGGTGGTTAAGCTCATTAGCTTACTTTCCTCTAATCCCTGCTGACTGTGGTTGATTCTACTACATCTGATATCTTTACTTCCCTTCACTGTATCCTCTTACTAGTCTCTCCTCTTTTCTTTCTATGTCCGACTCCACACTTCACCTGAGCCCTCTGATTTAGTCATTGGTAGGTTTATGAACAACATTATGCCAAAACCAATCTCTCGGGTTCACCTTTGACCAGAACATGTCTTGGCATCATCCACACAATCCATGTGACCATTTCTTTATTGTCCCCTCCTTTCTTCCCTTGGGGAACCACAAGGGCATAAATATACTGAAGAAATTATCAACAACCAATAGCCTTATTCCCAAAAGCATACCCTAAGCCCCCAAATTAAACCTCTTCTTTCATAGGGTAAACTGCAGGTGAAAATAATGATGATGATGGTGATTATGACGATGATGATGATAAATTGCCTTTCTTCTTCATAGACCACAAATCTTTCACCACATTTTTTCTGGATACTTAGCAGGAAAATGCAGTGTGTATAATAGCTTAATGAATCTCTCTTTTGCTGGCATCACTCTTTCATTGCTACACTTTTGATTTATATTTTAATCAGTCACAAGCCGATGATTAATTTTTACTTTCCACAGCAATGAAATCGATGAAGGGGAAAACCCATCCAGCTTGGTAACTAATAGTTGACACCTGGGATTATATAAAGAGGCTCAGTCATTCCCACATAGCACTTCACACAGAAAAAATCCCATCCATCTATAGTTTCTTGTGCGTCTTTAGTTCATGGGTAGGCTTCATATGTTCAATTGAGCTAAGTAACAAACCTACAGTAATGAAATCATTCTTTATTTCCATGAGTCTTTCTCCTTCTACAATAATTTTTTCTTGTTTCCATTAGTGACTGATTCCTTAATTAGGTTTTTCACAAATACTAAGGGCCATTGTTGTAGGTTAGTATTGATGAAATATATAAGGCCCAAGTTGCTACTGACCTGCAGAGAATGCTCTTTTGATTTGAAAATAGAATCTGATTTACTCATCGTTTTGTACTATCTTTGTGAAAAAAAAATTCTAGGCATGATGAGGAAAACATTCACAGAAACAGGCCAGATCCATTCCTAACTGATGTTTTTTACTCATATGGGCATTTTGAGGAAGTGGCCCTTCTCTCAATATTGTTAGAAACAATATTTATCCATTACTGTACATGGTACATCATGGTATAGTGGAAAGTGTTGCTTTTGGTTTTGAAGAACCTAGGTTCCGGCCTCAGCTCTGCCACTATGTGACCTTAGACCTTAATTTCCAAATCTGTAAAATGACAGAGTTGGACTAGATAACCTCCAAGATCTCTTCCAGCTCTAAATCTGTGATTCTATTGCTTCTGTTATTGGTCATAAAGCTGTGGGACATTTTCCTAGGTGATCAAGGATATAAATTACTCCAGAGAATTGGTTGGAGCCAGCAGTGGGACTAATATAAATATAAAATGTTCATTAGGCCCTCTTGGTATCCTTCTGGCCTAACCCTGCAAATGAAGGGGAGGATTGGATGTTGGATGACACGCTTATGTGACAGAGGGACACATCCTGTTTGTTATCTAAAGAAGCATGATGGAGTAGCTAGACTAATGGAGTAGCTTGAGGCTTCTTAGTAGAGAGCTTCTTCTTGCCATTGAAGATTTCAGTAGAATTCTCTTAAGATTCCTATGAATTGTAATTTTTTGGGTCTCTATTCTGTTTTGTATTTATTCAGAGCTTTCTGGTACTTGGAGCAAATAGCACTAAACAGGCTGTGAAATAAAGAGTGGTAGTATAAGGTTCAGAGATCCATAAACCAGATCTGAGAGGTGGCAGAATACCTGGGGTACTTTCAGGCCAGAGAAGTGGAGACTTCTCTAAGAAAGGAATAGGGACAGAGGGACCTAGGGAGAAGCTTATTCAGCATGAAGTAGCTGAGAGGAGGAACTGAGCCATTTGGCAACTTCCTAATTTAAGCAATTACTTTTGCTAACTACTTTCTGTGTTTTGAAAGAGTGTCAAAATGCAAAGGTAATATTTCAAGATTGTATAATCTTATTTTTTAAAATTGTGTACCATCTAAATTTTGATGCTCCAGAGTAAAACCCAAGTAACCTGGTTACACCTTTAAATTTACCCTATTTACCTTGATTACTTATCAAGCCCTTTTGAAAAGCCAAAACAAACCCTCCAGATGATTTATATGGCAGAGGAAGACTGACTGCAGGTTGGGGTGGGGAACATGTGGGCCTCTAGGTTCTCAAATACAGCCCTTTGACTGAATCCAAACTTCGGAAGATTTGTTCTGTGAAGTTTGGATTCAATCAAAGGGCTGCACTTGAGCACTTAGAGGGCCACATGTGGGTTGGAGGCTTCAGGCTTCCCACTTTTGGCTAGGGTAAGGCAATGTTGATAGTAGTGTTTACGAAAGATTCAGTGTATCAGAGGAGAGAAACAAAGCCCAAGGTAGGGATGGGTCTTACTAGTCTTCCTTTCTACCTGAGATAATTTTTCTCATACATTTCTTTATCATGGTGACATATCTGCTGACTGAAAGGGAAGAAGGGAGTGTCCAATTGTAGGCTAGAAGAATACAGGAAAATTGGGATAGATTAGACAATGGCTGGAAACAGTATTAGAGATAGAGGGTCTATAACTCCAATAGGTACTTTACTAGACTCCTTGGAAGAGAATAAGAAAAATTTCGGGTAAGTCTGAATCTGGGGATGCTGTGATACCTACTTCTACCTGTGCCCAGTTCATCATACTTTCCATCTCCTTTTTTTAAACCACTATAGTTTACCTTTTCTTTTCTTTTTTCTTTCCCTCCATCCCAGAGCTCCTTTAAAAACTTTTAGCCTTGAAGAAATATTTACTGTTCCTATTATTTTATTATTTTCTTACTGACTTCTCACTCATGTAAGAAATGGAAATATTAGATTCTATTGTAAAATTTATTTTAAATCAAGACATTATCTGCCTTTTTGTTCACAAATATCTCAGTAACATTCATTTAGAGTATGTCTGTTCCTGTACTCATTAGAATAAGATTTGTGAGATGATTTTTTGACATTTATCTATTACAAGTTATGGGTTAGCTTGATTTTCAATAAAAAGGATGTTCACCAGAGCAGCTTGTGAGCATTAGTGTGGGACACATATTGAAAGCAGCTACTGGGTTGGGAAAAGTTACTTGAAAAGCATTGCTAAGCTGACTACAGATGGAATTTGATCACTTGAATGTGCCAGTCATTGACAGAGTGAACATGTACTTTTCATGACTATCATATGAATGGTAATCATAATCACTTCCCTCCTCTTCTCTCCCTTTATTCTCTCCTCTCCTTCCCTTACCCTTTTCTTCCTTTCCCTTAGCTCCCGTGAATTCAGTAATCATCATGTAGATGATTCTCTGATCTATTTGTCCAGCCCTACCCCTTCTCTGTACCCCCAGTCTCATATCTCTAATTGCTTATTGGGCATCTGGAGTCAGAGATCTTGGACATTTTAAATTCAATATGTCTAAAACTAAACTCATCTTTTACCCCTAAATTCTCTTTTCTCCCTATTACTGTTAAGGGTACAACCATCCTTCCAGTCTCTCAGGCTCACAACCTAGGTGCCATACTCAACTGCTTGCTCTCTCTCACTGCCCATGTCCAATCTGCTACCAAGTTCTGTCATTTCCCCCTTTGGAAAATCTGTTTTATATTCCCCTTTCTCTCCTCTGACATTGCTGTCACCTTGGTGCAGGTCTTCATCACTTTACTCCTGGACTATTCTTATAGCCTACTAGTTAGTTTGCTTCAAATATTCTCCCCCTCCAATCCGCTAT
Organism: Trichosurus vulpecula; assembly: GCF_011100635.1. Lineage (NCBI taxonomy): Eukaryota > Metazoa > Chordata > Mammalia > Diprotodontia > Phalangeridae > Trichosurus > Trichosurus vulpecula. Next base: position 111,262,196 of record NC_050577.1, on the reverse strand, counting down.
GAAATTAATCTTCCTAAAGCATCAATTTGACCATGTAACTCCCCTATTCAACAAACTCTAGTGACTTCCTATTACTTTCACTATTAAATGTAAAAATAATTATCATAGTTTGCCCCCTTCTAACTTGTCCAATCTTCTTACTTCTCCCCCACATACTCTGTAATCCAGGGTCACTGGCTTCTTCATTTTTCCTCCAACATGACAGTCCTCCCAACTTTGAATATTCTCATTGGCTGTCCCCCATCCCTGAAATGCTGTCCTTCCTCATCTCCACCTGCTGACTTCCCTGGTTTTCTTCAAGGCACAACCAAAGCCCCACATTCTAAAAGAAACCTTTTGTACCTCTCCTTACCTCTTTGCAGTGCCTTACCTCTGAGACTACAGCCCAATTTATTCTGTATATGCTTTGTTTATGCATGGTTGTTTATCTCTCCCATCAGACAGGTAACTGCTTGAAAGCGTATTTTTTGGTCTCTTTGTTTTCCAGGGTTTGGCGCGGTGCTTTGTACGTAGTAGGTGCTCATTAATAATTACTTGTTGCCTTGACTTGACTAGGTCAATTTTAAGGCTCTTTCTAGCTCTGATCCTATCATTATGGTCTTGCTGAGAAACTGAGTTTGCTATCCAAGGACCATGCTAAGTATGGAGATGCTCTTTAGAAGTAGGTTGGGCAGTTGACAAAAAATTATTTGTCTATGGAAAGCCACAAAACAATGAAAAAAAAACCACCTAAAGGTGCTTAATCCTTTTGCTTCCACATTGATGGAGTTGGAGGTAATGGAAAGAGAGGCAGAAGATATTAAGAAAGAAACAATTTTAGGCTATCAATTAACATAAATTTATACAAATTCATTCAGAGTGAAATGAGTGGAACCTGGGCAACAGTTTTTGTATGACAATAAAAATAAGATGAAAGAAAGTAACTTTAGAAGACCTCAGATCTCTGTTCAAAGCAGGGATTAACAATGACTTCAGAAGACTGATAAAATATACCTCCCACCTTTTGAAAGAGAGGGTTGCAGACTAGAGATGAGGAATGATAATAATAATAATAATGATAATAATGATATTAATAAATAAAAATGAGTGATAATAATAAATGAATAATAAATAATAAGCCAAGAAACCACTTCCTTTTTCTATGCCAATGGTGCTCAGCCATTAAAACCATGTACTTGGTAGGTTTTTATATTGGTCACTGTGTCTAACTCTCTTCTTCATAATCTAATTTTCTGTTGCAGGAAGAGTGGAGCCAATGATCCCAACTGAAGATTTAATTTTTAACAGTTTCTCTCCTAGAGATTTTATTGACAGTGTTCCTCCACATGCATGTCGCAAGTGATCTCAGGACTTGGAAAGAAATAAAAATAATTTAAGGTTAGAAACTAATTTGGGTTAGATGCCCTCTATAAATGAAAGTATGGGGAGGAGTCTGGTAATCCACCCTCTTGCCCTCTAAACAGAGGGGAGAAGAGGCTGAGGGAGGTGGAGTCAATCTAGGGGAAAGTGTGGCAGTGAGTTTAGAAGTGATGAGCTTATCGTTGAAGTAGCATCTTGTTTCATAGGGTTGAAACCAGGTAGGGTAGCAGATGCAAAACACCTGCCTGCCCATTAATCCTTTTTTCACTAGCTTTGCTGAACAAACTGTTTGGTTTGGTAGTGTCTCCACTTTGAAGGTGGCCCCAAGGAAGCTATCACATCAACCTCTATTTTGTTATGTCACTGTTACAGAATCATGGGATGAAGGTGTGAGGAGCAGTAAGCCCACTTTCTAGTGCTCCTATAGTAACTTTTTCATTACCATGGAAACTTATTGAAGGTCCCTTCCTCCCTTCCATCCTCTCCCACTCAATCTTTAACTAGAAACATTTTGTGATACTAGATCTAGACACAACTATAAAAGTGTGATCAGTCAGAAATGCTTCATGGGAAGTTAACTTGGTATTTACAAAATTAAAAAAAAATTAAAAAATCATTTTATCTTACCACTGTCCCAGTAAGTGAAAATAATAGAATTTTTTTTAAAATTTAATTTATTTATTTAACATATTTAGTTTTCAGCATTTTAAAGTTGGTAGTGGCCTCAAACATCAGGTAGCCAACACATTCTTGAAGTATTAATTCTCCCTCCACCATATTATCTCTGAAACATGGTCATTCAGTATCTGAAGACCACAGTAATGGGGAACTCATTATTTCAAGAAGTTTTCTATTCTACTTTTGGAACGGTTTAATTTTGGAAAGTTTTTATATTGGCTTGAAATCTGATTGTCTATAATTTCCACATATTTCTCCTATTTTTCCCCTCCAAGTGGAAAACCTTAAATATGTTTCCTATCTAGTGGTCTTTCAGATATTTGAAGATTAAAAATTATGAGTAATAGAGCATTGGTCTGAGAGGCAAATACTTTATTCTAGTCCCTAATCTGCCACTAATAGGCTGGGTGATTTTGGGCAAAGCTTTTAACTTCTCTAGGACTCAATTCATTTATCTGTAAAATCATGGTGTTGGATTATATGATCTCTTACATTTCTTCCTGCTCTAACATTCTATTAGCCTACTATTGTTCTATGTCCCTCTAAGTCTTTCTCTCAACAGAGTAAATACCACCAGTTTCTTCAATTTTTACTCTAATATCTTTCCTATTAGTGTTTATATTTCCAGTACCATCTTTCTTCCATAAAAGAGAAGCACAGGGGCGGAGCCAAGATGGCGGCTGGAAAGCAGGGACCAGCCTGAGCTCCCTGCTGAGCCCCTCCAAAAACCTATAAAAAATGGCTCTGAACCAATTCTAGAACGGCAGAACCCACAGAACAGCAGAGGGAAGCAGGGCTCCAGCCCAGGACAGCTTGGATGGTCTCTGGGTGAGGTCTATCCCGCACGGAGCTGGGAGCTGGGAACCGAGTGGAGCAGAGCCCAGCCTGAGCGACTTGGACCATCCAGACCAGAAGCCGGGCGGAGGGGGCCCTAGCGCCCTGACTCAGTGAGCTGCGGCAGTTACGAGACTTCTCAACCCACAAACACCAAAGACAACAGAGAAGGTTAGTGGGAAAAGCTGAGGGAGTGGAAGGAGTTTGCGGTTCGGCTTCCAGCCCTGGGGGCAGCGGAGGTGGGGCAGCTACTGCTGCTGCTTCTTACAGCTCCAGGCCCACCTGGTGGGAGGAATTAAGTGGCGGATCAGAGCAGGGGTGCACAGCCTGCCGAAGATCTGAGCCCAGTTCGGGTTGGGGGTCCTTGGGGAAGGAGCAGTGCTGGTGTGGCCGAGCTGGCACCTCCACCCCAAACGTGGAACATAGAACTCTGTAGTCTACAAGCAGTCATACCCCACTGGAAAACTCAAAGGTCAAGTTAGTTGGCTGGGATTATGGCCAGGCAGCGAAAACGCACCAAGAGTCAGTCTCAGACTCTGCATTCTTTCTTTGCTGACAAAAAAGACCAAAACATACAGCCTAAAGAAGACAACAAAGTCATAGAGCCTACAACCAAAGCCTCCAAGAAAAACATGAAATGGTCCCAGGCCATAGAAGAACTCAAAAAGGAGTTGGAAAAGCAAGTTAGAGAAGTAGAGGAAAAATTGGGAAGAGAAATGAGAAGGATGCGAGAAAACCATGAAAATCAAGTCAATGACTTGCTAAAGGAGACCCAGAAAAATACTGAAAAATACACTGAAGAAAACAACACCTTAAAAAACAGATTAACTCAAATGGCAAAAGAGCTCTAAAAAGCCAATGAGGAGAAGAATGCCTTGAAAGGCAGAATTAGCCAAATGAAAAAGGAGGTCCAAAAGACCACTGAAGAAAATACTACTTTAAAAATTAGATTGGAGCAAGTGGAAGCTAGTGACTTTATGAGAAACCAGGATATTATAAAACAGAACCAAAGGAATGAAAAAATGGAAGACAATGTGAAATATCTCATTGGAAAAACCACTGACCTGGAAAATAGATCCAGGAGAGATAATTTAAAAATAATTGGACTACCTGAAAGCCATGATCAAAAAAAGAGCCTAGATATCATCTTTCAAGAAATTATGAAGGAGAACTGCCCTGATATTCTAGAGCCACGGGGCAAAATAGAAATTGAAAGAATCCATCGATCGCCTCCTCAAATAGATCCCAAAAAGAAATCTCCTAGGAATATTGTCGCCAAATTCCAGAGCTCCCAGATCAAGGAGAAAATACTGCAAGCAGCCAGAAAGAAACAATTTGAGTATTGTGGAAACCCAATCAGAATAACCCAGGATCTGGCAGCTTCTACATTAAGAGATCGAAGGGCTTGGAATGCAATATTCCAGAGGTCAATGGAGCTAGGATTAAAACCTCGAATCACCTACCCAGCAAAACTGAGTATCATGCTCCAAGGCAAAATATGGATTTTCAATAAAATAGAGGACTTTCAAGCTTTCTCAGTGAAAAGACCAGAACTGAATAGAAAATTTGACTTTCAAACATAAGAATCAAGAGAAGCATGAAAAGGTAATCAAGAAACAGAAATTGCAAAGGACTTACTAAAGTTGAACTGTTTTGTTTACATTCCTACATGGAAAGAGGACATGGATGATTCATGAGACCTCAGTATTAGGGTAGCTGAAGGGAATATGCATATATATATATATATACATATATGTTTATGTATATATATATATATATATAAGTGAATGTGTATGTATGTATATATCTATGTGTATATATATGTGTGACACAGGGTGAGTTGAAGATGTAGGGAAGATATCTAAAAGAAATAAAATGAAATTAAGGGATGAGAGAGCATCATACTGAGAGAGGGAGATAGGGAGAGATAGAATGGGGTGGATTATCTCACATAAAAGTGGCAAGAGGAAGCAGTTCTGTGGGAGGAGGGGAGAGGGCAGGTGAGGGGGGAATGAGTGAGCCTTGCACTCATCAGATTTGGCCTGAGGAGGGAATACCATACATACTCAGTTGTGTATCTTACCCCACAGGAAAGAAGAGGGAGGAAGAAAAAAAAATAAAAGGGGGGGGATGATGGAGGGGAGGGCAGATGGGGGTGAAGGTAATCAAAAACAAACACTTTGGAAAGGGGACAGGGTCAAGGGAGAAAATTCAATAAAGCGGGATGGGTTGGGAAGGAGCAAAATGTAGTTAGTCTTTCACAACATGAGTATTATGGAAGGGTTATACATAATGATACACATGTGGCCTAGGTTGAATTGCTCAACTTCTTAGGGAGGGTGGGTGGGAAGGGAAGAGGGGAGAGAATTTGGAGCTCAAAGTTTTAAAATCAGATGTTCAAAAACAAACAAAAAAAAAGTTTTTGCATGCAATTAAAAAATAAGATACACAGGCAATGGGGCGTAGAAATTTATCTTGCCCTACAAGAAAGGAAAGGAAAAGGAGATGAGAGGGGAGGGGGGTGATAGAGGGGAGGGCTGACTGGGGAACAGGGCAACCAGAATATACGCCATCTTGGAGTGGGGGGGGAGGGTAGAAATGGGGAGAAAATTTGTAATTCAAACTATTGTGAAAATCAATGCTGAAAACTAAATATGTCAAATAAATAAATTTAAATTAAAAAAAATAAAAGAGAAGCACAGAGTTTATAAAATTAATGAGGGTAATGGCACGGGGTGGTTGGATACTTTTATCTGCTGGAGATCCAAGAGGAAGAAGTGTGGTTTTGAGGAAAGAAAGAGCATTGCATCTAGGGTCATAGGACTTGGGTTCCAGTCCTGCCTGTGATGCATATTACCTGTGTTATCTTAGATGAGGCATTGTCCCTCTGCCTTAGTTTCCTCATCTGTAAAGTGAGAGGCTTGGACTAGAAGGCCTCTAAGGTCCTATCTAGCTCTCCATCTATAATCCTATGAATCCTGAAGCTGTAGGACAACAAAAATGACCATCCATTTCTCTTATTCTTGGGTGCAAAGTTCCACATTTGCTTGATTTGCCAAGATCAAGTAGGGGAAAAGCTTTTCTTTATACTGATCCAGTCCTAACAAGTGGATCTTTCCTCAATTCATTGGTTAAGCAGTATGATGTAGTGAAAAGAACATTAAGGTTGAGAGTCAGAAAAACTAGGTTTAAATACTTGCTTTTACACTTACCAACCATCTGTGGAAAAATCACTTTAGTTATTTAAACCTCAGCCTCTTCGGTTGTACAATGAGTACGATAATATTTATAACATCTCTCACAGGATGGTTGTGAGGAAAACCGTGTAAATTGTAAGGTACAATATAAATATTATTAATGAAAAACTCAAATATTTTCAAAGGGAGATCATAATGGAATAGTTTTCTAATTAACTCTTTGATGACACTGTGGACTTTAAATGTGGTCTGGACACCCCGAAACAGTGTAAACATATTATATCTTCAGGGAAATTCAGGAGAGTTATATATTTGTGGTTGATTGCATTTGTAGCATCTAACTCAAAACATCACCATGTTTCTGAGTGGATAGACTGCCAGTCCTCAAAAGCTGTTTGAATGAAAGATTTCACCTGGAATATAGGAAACATAAAAAATTGGCAGTGTATTTTGCAAGTCATTCTCAGTACATATTTTGCTGAAGAACTTATCAGGTTTTATACCCAGAATTGATTCACAGAAGAAAATCTAATACATCTTAAATCAGTATCTCTCTCTAAAGGATGAACATATCTCTGTCCTCTGGGTTAACATGAAACTAAGTCTCTACTGGGGAAATAAAAATAGTCATTAATTCAAGTTGCAATACATATGTTGATTTTACTTATTAATATAAAATTCATTCTAGCTACCAATTCTATTGTTTATTTCAAGTATAATATTCATTGATTCTGAACCCGTATTTTCTATTTTCAACTTCCTTTTCCCCCTGTTTACACTATAACTTCATATGACTTGGTAAGACAACCTAATCAACAATAAGAAGAAGGAAGCAAACAAGCAAAGAAGGAAGAAAACAAACATTGTGCCAGGTATGGTGCTAAATGCTGGGGATACAAAATATAATCCTGGCGGTCAAGGGACTTATAGTCTAATGGAGGTAGACAACACAGAAGAGAGAGCTGAAAAGTGGTTCTTAGAGCTATAGAGGTACAAACAGCAGGGGCATGCTTTAAAAGTAAAGAGAAAGTAAGGAACAGGGTCAGGAGGGGAATGAAGGTAGGCTGGCCTGGGCCACTCCACAAAATGAAGATTCCAGGAGGATTCTAGGACATTCTGTGGTGAGTAGCATAGGAATAGTAGGCTGTGTCAGGGTAGAGATACTCATAGTAAAGAGGTGAGGGTAGAAGTCTAGTGGAGAGAGCACTGGACTGGGAATGAGTATATCTGGGTCCAAGGGCCAACAATAATACCACAAACTCATTGTGTTATCCCTTTCTGGGCTTTAATTTTTCTTCCTTTTTTTTTTGGAAGGGGGAAGGCGGAGCAATTGGGGTTAAGTGACTAGCCAAGGTCACACAGCTAGTAAGTGTGTCAAGTGTCTGAGGCCCCATTTGAACTCAAGTTCTCCTGACTCCAGGGCTGGTGCTCTACTCACTGTGTCACCTAGCTGACCCCAAATTTTTCTCCTTTAAAATGAGGGGACTGGACTAAATGATTTTAAGGTGACATCCAGCTATACCATTCTACTATATTATGAAAACAAATAGTGTGGATGAACTTGACTTATTAACCAAGTAGTTTATAGTCACTCACTCAACCTGAATTAACTAGTGCTGCTTTGATTCCATTCTGGGATGCATAACATTGGCAAAAATCAGTCCCCCTAAATGCTTTCTTCCTTCTAGGGGTATCCTGGAGGAAGCATTTAGCTGAGTTTTCAGAGAGGGTTTAGTTGAGAGAGTAAACAGTGTGGTACAGTAGAAAGAACATTCAACTTGGAGTTAATTTCACCTCTTTTTGTATTCCCAGCACTTAGCACGGTGCCTGATGCATAGTAGATGCTTATTGGCTGACTGGATGATTTTTACAACCTGAGTCTGAATGATGGCTTGGCTGATTACTACTTGTCAATGGCCTTGAGCAAGCTGTTTGACTCCTCTGGACATCAGTCCTCATCTGTCAAAGAGAGGGATGGATACAATGACTTCTAAGTTTCTTTCCACCTCTAGATCTGTGATTCTGTTGGGAAGACCTTTGAGTTTGAAAACTTTTTTTTAAGCTATCTTCAATCATTGTCTTCAGCTAAAAATCTCTCACTAGTCCTTCCCTGTTCACAAAACTCTTAGATAGCTGCCTTCAAATCTCCATAGTATCCAGTAGAAGGTAGGAAAGATAGTTTTCACGTAGAAGAAAAACTTGTCCAACAGAGATTGGGAAAAGCAGAGAAAGCCATTAATAAAATATAGTGAGTATAATGCTCTGGGACTTCTTTTTCAGAAAGTCTGTAGTGGGGGTACTGAGAGGATAAAAGCCACTCTTTTTCTGGCTTTTTCTCCTACTTAAACTTTTCTCAAGAGTGAGTTTCTTGGACAGAGAATTAGTGAGTGAGTCAGCTTTTGGGGACAAGAAGCTATCTCCTACCACTAGTGCTGAAAAAAGCCAGTTCCTTTCTGGGTCCTACTTGAACCATCTTTCCCTGTCCCCTACCCACCATTCCTTTACTTTCAACCCTACATTCTGTTATCCATACATCAGCATTAAAAATATGAAACCATCTTTCATTCTTCCACACACAACCCTCAGGCTAACATTTTGTGATTTTTTTCCTCATTAATGTTCATTTTAATTTGTTTTTATGCATCTAAAAATGATCTTGGTGCTATTTTCCCAATACCAGCTGAATTTCCTTAGGCATGGTCCTGAAGACAGCCTTTAGATTGCCAAAAAAGTGGAGTTGAGAGACAGATAGTATTTTAAAGGAACACTGATGTTTGAGAATTGTGATATTCCCTGTCCATCTCTTCACAGGAGAGGGTTCATGAGACTATCCCTTCATTGGCTGTATACCTTTTTTTTCAAAGCAGCTTCTGACTCAATCTTAACTTGGTTACAACACGAGTTTTCCAGAAAAGAATTTTAAAACAATGTTTTAAATTAAGACATGCTGATTTTTTAAAACAGTGGCAAAATGTGATTTCCGCACAAGGAGGTTATTCCTCTTCATTATTAATAATCATTAACCACCCCTCACTTGTGAGTCACCCCAACCATATACCTAGGCTCTGAACAAAAGGTTAGGGCTACACTTCATCCTGGCTGCCTAGCTCAGGCTTCCTCTTACATGCAAACTTTGGGCTGGAAATATCATCTTCCTAAGATTATCTGCAATAACTTCCAATAAAGGAACAATTTGGTTCACTGCTTCTACTACCCGCAAGCCTTGTGACATTCACCTGAATCACCTAATCTCACTAGCTTCGATTTTCTCATCCATAAAATGGACATAACTATCTCTAATGCAAAGCATAGCATGACAAGGAGGCAAGAAAGTAAGAAACAAAATATGAGGTAGAAAAATAAAGTGTTTTAACTGACGGGTCTGGGAAAACTTCAGGAAGGAGGTGAAATTTGAGCTAGCTCTAGAAGAAGGGGTACAGTTGACATGGGAAGAAAGAACTGGAGGTAGCTGAAGGCATAAATGACAAGGAAAATAAAATGAAACTTGAACAAGATACTCCATTTCTTGGCTCTGGCCATTTTCTCTGGCTCTCTCCTATGCCTGCAAGGCTATCCCTTCTCCTTCTCCTTCTGTCTGACTACTGACCTCCCTGGCTTCTTTTCGGTCCCAACTAATGTCTCACCTTCTACAGGAAGTTTTCCCCAATCTTGATTCTGTTGACTTCCTTCTGTTAGTTATTCCTATTCATCCTGCATATAGTTTACTTTGTATATATTTGTTTGTATGTTGTCTCCCCCATTAGACTATAAGTACCTTGAGGTCAGGGACTATCTTTTACCTCTTTTTGTATCCTCAGTGCTTAGCACAGTGACTGACATACAGTAAGTACTTAATAAATGTTTGATGGTGATGAATTTGCATAAATCTGTTTGCTATATTTTGCATAGATGCCAAGCAGTGCTTCATTGTATTATTTCCTAATCTTTCATCAACTGTCCTGTTTAGCTTTTTGACCATGTCCTTGCATTGCACTTACATGTAAGTTATGATCTATCAGTATGACAAAAGTTCGTGGTTCCAAAGTAAAGTGATAGCAGGGAGCAGTTGAGGATAGAAATGAATTATTTGTGTACTTTCACCCTACTTCAGGTGAATTTGAGGGACTGTGTCTGAATAATTAAATTTTCTTCATACTACCATTTGGGGAATGATGTGAGATTTAAAAAAAATGTATCTTATCACCTCAAAAATTTAAGCGCAAGAAATGAGCCTATTCAAAGCATAGAAATACTCAAGTAAATATATGTTAAACCCTCTGATTGATCATGCCTGAACATCTGACACATTATAGATAGTGAACTATCACTCCCTAAATCTGCTTTCTTGATTTGATTTTGGCTGTAAATGCTTCACAAGTGATAAAAAATATTAAGTGAAGGCTGTATTTTCAACCTATGCAATCTGAAAGGGAACATAAATATGCTATTCCTAAGCTTTGCACTTTTACAAAGTATTTAAATTGTAGAGGTCATGTTGATGGATTTCAAGATCATAGGAAAGCACTTCTAATGTATTATATAATGCTACCAATTTTTGCACTGCTACCTCTCATGCATTCAAATGTATCACATCAATCCCTTTGGTCTGGATGGGCAAGTGGTACTATTGAGCTATTTGTGTGTTACATCGTAAATTCAACTAGATCTCTTTTGATCTAAATAAGACTCTTCATAATAATTTTGGCTGGTGTACAAAGGTAGCTCAATAACTTTATTATCTGCAGTTATTAACATTCATAGAATGATTGAATCTTGAGAGTGGGAAAGATTTTAGGATTTATCCAGCCTATTATCTTAAGGAAGAATTCTTAAAATATTATATCTCCTTGATTTTCTATCTCACTTTAATATGAAGTCATTGAAATATTTTTAATAGGGCATTAACCTTATAAGAGTCATCATTAGTTCACTTCCAATCAGTCCAAAAATCACTTGCTTTAAAGAATAGATATATTCTAGCAAAGCGGACTGCACAATGAACTCTACTGTGTCATTGACGTTTGTTATGTAACTAGAGCTATATTGCCTGACAACATGTTCCATCTCCTAAAAGTGGCTGCAATTTGAAGGGGGACCACAGACAAGGGGTTGGATGTTATATGCGAAAATGTACATTTGGGAATTGAATTTAAGTATCTTAAATGTTTAAGTGAAGATAGGGCAAGTTGGTGATTACTTCTGATTGTCGGTGTATTATTAATATGCAGAGTCAAAGAATGTTAGACCTGGAAATAGCATTAGAGATCATTCAATCTTCTCCCTCCTGTGCAACTACCTTTTATGCACCATCCTTGACAATAAGTTCTGTTTCCTTTCATGATGAGTAAAGACGCAGTGTCATAAAATTATTTCTCAGTTATAAATCCATGAACTGACTAAACTGTGAGACAACTTTAATCTGAGGCACTGGGTATGCATTTTGCTAGCACCAGATGAGTAGTCTTTCTAAGCCTCACTCGTACATTTAGACCATTAGAGACTTCCAAGGAGACCTTTGGTCATGAGGACACACACAAAACAGAGGACATTCCATATTCTGAACCAGTGGTTGAACCTAGAACCATAATTAGGAATATTTTCAGAGATGATATGGGATAGGTTGAAAGTGGATAGGGAAATGTTTTGCCTTGTCCAAAGTGATGCAGTTATAACATGACAAAGCTGGGATTGAACCCAAGTTCTTTTACTCTGTATACTATGATTTCTATAACAGTTTATCTCAGAGAGGTAAAGGAATGCTCTCAGGGTTGTTGGTAATTGGCAGAGACAGATCAATAACTTTCTTCAAACAGTTGAAAGCTTGTCACATGGAACAGCCATTAGATTCATTCTGCTTGATCTAAGAGGGACATAGAGGTATTCTAGAAGGAAGGGCTAGTAACAGTGAAATAGAGGTTGGGAAGAGTAAAATATAGGCAAGAATAAAGATTTAAAATATCATAACAAACTGGGCTATCTTAAAATAGAATGGATTGTCTCAGGAGGAAAATGGTGAGGAAATCCTTGTTCAGGTTGGTCCATGTGACCTAAGAGGTCCTTTCTGATTCAAAGATTCTGTGGTAGGCTCCATACTAAAAATATCATAAGAATACTTTAATGGATATATGGTATGGGAACTTTTAAGGGGATCAGGGAGATATGCCTAGCAGGAAGGAGTCAGTGTTTTTCACTGTACCTGCAATTCCCTTGTTTTTCTTCTGCCTATCGAATTTTTACCCATCTTTAACGCCTAACTCAAATGCCAACTCCATATGTATCCTTCCTGGATTTCTAAAGTTGGTAATGATCTTTCCTTGCATGTCATACCTTGACAGAAATTTGTCTTACTATCATCACCTCTCATTTCCATGCTCAAATTTCCTGAAATTTTGCTCCTTTTCTTTTGTCTGTGCAATTGTTTTTAAGATGGGCTGCGGTATAACGCTTGGTGAGTAGATATACTAACTTATGATGAGTCTTGGTCTAAAATACTTTGAATTTGAGGACTAGGACACTGTGAAATGAATTAGTGTCATACTTGATTAATTATGTCAGTTGAAAATTCTATAAAATGTATTTACTTAATAAAAAAGGTTACATATATCCTTGGGTTCAAAATGATTGAGGTTTGCAGATACTATCTGAGAACCCAGGCAGTTGGCTTTCAACACTATAGCCACCACAGGGCAGAAAAATCACCTCCTTTTATTATAACTCGAAACTAAATTATTAGGTCTATGGAAATGGAAATGTTTTTTAATGCTTCACAAGCTTGACTGTTACACAACAGCCTTTAATTTTTAGCTGAAAGTGTGAGGCGTTTTTATATTCCCAGATAGTTCTTATCTAATTAATATGAATAACATCACTGTCAGCATCCCCTGAATAATTGTCGATATTCTACATAAATGGTTGTGGCAAAGGGGCTGTCAGGACATAAAATTTATCCTTTCTCATGTTGGCAGGAATGGTTATAATTTAAGCCTATACACAACCCAGGCTAATGTCTTACTGAAATATTATTTAACCCAATGCTTTGCATCTGCCTCTGTATTTATTGGCATGGGGCATGTTCCATTTACCAAGGAACATCATCTGAGCAGTATTATAATTTATTTGTTCATCCACTTATGAAAGTTCATTCTATCCAGCAGTGCCAACCATTTGGGGAAGGATTTACATAATTTAATTAAATGTGGCAAAAAAAGAAACCCCACATCCAAACAACCCTCAAAAATGTGCTGATGTCGCTGATCCATGTCCCATGGACTTTTCTAGTTATTGTCCAATTTACATCTCCAAATCCTGCTGCACATTAAAGAATAAAAATAGCTTACATTTATGTAGGTCTCATAAAGTGCTTTCTTCAGGAAAACCTTTTCAGATAGGTAATATAAGTTTTATTTCCCCCAATATTCATATGGACTTAAGGGAAGCTTAATCACTTATACAAGGTCACCTAGGAAAAGAATGCCAGAAATTATTTCAACTCCAGTCTCTAGAATACACATGCTGTTGTCTTTTTACTATCACATAGCTCTTATAGTTGGATAATGGAAATAACCAGACATGATTTCATACAGAGCATTGCTTTTCATCACTCATTAGTTATGAATGGGAATTACAAACACTTGAATCTATCTTTTTGCTCTTCATAGTTATGTTCTACTCATGAAGGATGTGTAAATTATCCATGTTTGTTCTACAATAAGCCTTAAACTTGAATATGTTGTTGAGTCAAGTTGACTATTATCTACTGAAGTCCTACTCTGAAACCTGGGGAAAAAAAGAAAAGAAAACAGGCCTAGCCAATCACATTTTATAGGTGTGAGGTGTAGTGCTTGAACGGTCATCAGAATTGGTTCAAAGAGGGAATAACATACACACTCCATTGGGTATAAAATCTATCTTACCCTATAGGAAACTAGGAGGGGGAGGGAATAAGAGAAGGGAAGGGGCTGCTGAGAGTCGGGAGAGAAAATTGGGTGAGGTGGTATTCAGAAACAAAATACTTTTGAGGATGGACAGGGTGAAAGTAGGGGGGAGAGAGAGAGAGAGAGAGAGAGAGAGAGAGAGAGAGAGAGAGAGACAGAGAGAGACAGAGAGAGACAGAGAGAGAGACAGAGAGAGAGAGACAGAGAGAGAGGCAAAGAGAGAATATTAAACAGGAGGAAAATAGGATGGAAGGAAATACACAGTAATCATAACTGAAAAAAATATATAGCAAGTTTCTCTGATAAAGGCCTCATTTCACAAATTTGTAGAAAACCAAGTCAAATTTTTAAGAATACAATTCATTCACCAGTTGATAAATGGTCAAAGGATGTGAACAGTTAATTTTGAGATGAAGTAAGCAAAGCTATTTATAGTCACATAAAAATGCTCTAAATCATTATTGATTTGAGAAATGCAAATCAAAACAAGTCTGAGGTACCAGTCACACCTATTAGATTGGCTTATATGACAGAAAAGGAAAATGACAAATGTTGGGTTGGAGGGGATGTAGGAAAATTGATACAGTAATGCACTGTTGGTGGAGTTGTGAATTGATCTAACTATTCTGGAGACCAATTTGGAACTATGCCTGAAGGGCTATAAAACCGAGTGTACTCTTTGACTCAGCAGTACTAGGTCTGTATCTCAAAGAGATGAAAGAAAAAGGAAAAGGGCCTACATGTAAAAAAAATCAGCTCTTTTTGTGGTGGCAAAGAATTGGAAATTAAGGGAATGCTCATCAATCAGGGAATGATGAATAAGCGTGGGATATGATTGTGATGGAATACTATTGTGCTATAAGAAATGACAAACAGGATGCTCTCAGAAAAACCTGGAAAGACTTACATGAACTTATGCAAAGTAAAATGAGCAGAACCAGAAGATTATACAGAGTATTAGCAACATTATATGATGTTCAATTGTGATTGGCTTAGCTATTCTCAGGAATACAGTAGTCCAAAAAAATTCTGAATGATTTACACTGAAAAATGTTATCCATTTCCAGAGACAGAACTGACAGTCTCGATAGAGGTTAAAGCAGAATTTTTGAAACTTTTTTATTGTTCTTGTTTGTTTGATTTTGGTCTGTTTTCTTTCACAATATGACCAATATGGAAATGTATTTTGCATGGCTACAGATGTTTAACTTATATCAAATTGCTTGCCTTTTCAAGGAGGGGGTGGGTTAAGGAGGGAAAGAATTTAGAACTCAATTTTTTAAAAGTGAATTTTAAAAATTATTTTACATGTAATTTGGAAAAAAAAATAATAAATAAAAATATATAATAAATTCCACATATTATTTCCTGCCCCCCAAAATAATAAATATGATTCCTGAAGTTTTTCTTTGGCTACCCTATAATCTTCACTTGAGATGAAGAAGGGGGTCACATAGATCTGGAAGCCGTGTTATATTTGCTTTTTTCTGTGGGTTGTCACGGGCAAAGAGTTAAGTCAACAAGTAATAAACACTGGTGATGTCTTTGCATACTTAGTAATTCTTAGCTAGGCTATTTCTAGGACACTACATATAGTCTGTCACTGGGACCGTATTTAAAGCCTGATCAGTTTGATATCATTTGTCCTAGCTTATTCTTTGAGGACCTAGGTTCATCTCTCCATATTGATGACACTTTAAAATGTGATTGGTAACATGGGATTATGATACAGTATAAATACTTGGGAACAGGTATAAAGAAGACAGCTAGCTTTGGGGAACAATAGTTGTCAAGTCTGGATAGCTTAGACATGAGGCAATTACTTATAATATGGGGAAAAAAGACGACACCCTGGTGGCCTATCAGATTTTTTTTTCAGGCAGCAAAGGGCTGCATGTCCTATTTTACCATCTTAATCTGTTCTTTGCCCCTCCTTTACACCTCAGTAGTTCAGGGCATTTTTTTTCTTTTAATAATTTAAACACTCAATTTTATGAATGCAAATAATTTTACTTTTTTGGGTTTAAGTTTCCTTGCCTGCAAAATAAAGATGTTTCATGAAATTATAACTAAGGTCCATTCCCACCCCCACTCTCCAATCCTGTTTTAACATTTTTTACTTCTGGGATCTAATAAAAAGTCATTTTTGGTACAACTAACTTTAGTTGTAATTCATCATTCCCTAAAATAAGGGATTGCTTTAATTGCAATTTTCTTTAATTGATTCCACTGCTGCTGGCTTTTATTATAACTATAAATAGCAATCAATCACAATATATCTCATATATGTACCAATTAACACACATTTCCTGAGAGCAGAGTGGCTTTATTCACTTTCTCATTCAGTCTGCAAGCCTAGTTTATATCCAACAACATAGCTGAATTGATTATTTTCCTTTCATTCTCCTATAAAGCTTGAAGGTGCTTATAGAACCATAGAATTTGGAAGAAACACTAGATTTAGAATCTTAATGATGTGAATTTGAATCCTGACATTGGCCCATCTTGTGGAACTGTGGTCAAGCCATATAACCTTGGAGAGTTGCAACTACCTCATCTGTAAAAGGAGCATAATAATCCTTGCAACCCCTATCTTACAAGGTTATTGTGAGGAAAGTGCTTTGCCAACCTTAATGAATGATGCGAATATAAATTATTATTAAAGGTTATCTACTCCAGCAATCCCTGCAACTGCTCTTAGTGTAGTAGGGCTATGCAGATTTTATCTGGCCTTGATGGAGAATGAAGTGTTTTGAATAAGACTTTTTCAGAGAACTGGGTTATCCATCTAAGTATCAAAACTTTCATTATTTTAAAAAGTTTGATGGAATTGTATTTAATAATATATTCTACATGTTACTTTTCTCCCCTTAGAGTACAGTGGAAATGCTATCCCCATGAATATTCCCTAAACATAAATAAAAGATAGGAACTAGGTCTCTGATTTCATTGATCTAGGGAATTGCTAAGTGAACAATTTCATGATATGAACTCAAGCTGCACCTTTTTTCTTGCAGCTTAGTCTTGGAGATCTGCCTAGAGTATTGAGAGGCAGGACTTAAATCCAGGCCTTCCTAGATTGGAAGAGGGATTGCTAGTTTATGACACCACCTTGATTCTCTAGAACAAGTACATGGAGGGTCTATTTCTTGCCCAAAGTTTCTATCTCCCCCAATGACTAGAACAGGGCTTTGCATCATGAATTGCGTAGTCAATGTTTGTTGAATTAAAAGAGAAGTGGCAATAGAAATGTTAGTATATGTTAATACTTCAACCAGTTGAAAAACAAACAAAATGAGCCTTTAGCAGGGACTACAAGTCCCTCCTACTCTATGTGATTTTATGTGGGAGGAAAAAATAATAATCTTCACTTTTTCACTATGCTAATGAGCTGTGTGAACCAATCAGATAAATCAGTTATCATAATGGTGTGTAAATATAAACACATATGCTCCTTAGAGTTTTTTCCCTTTCTATCACATACACATACATACACATTCAATATAGAATTGTTTCAAATGGTCCATCAAAGATCTAGCATTCAAATTGTTTTGATGACAAAACATCCAGTTTGTCCTTTCCTCCTGACTCCCAAAGGAATAGATATCAGACTGAAAGAACTGGATGATTTGGTAGAATATGGACATGGGGTCTGGAACTGGTAGATATGTTAGATGTGAATGAGAAGGAAATTGAGAGATTGTGGGTCCCATCATGTAACTCCCTGGAACCCAGAGCTATTTGATTTGCAGAAAATAGACAATTTTACAAATGGTGGTGATGAATGGGTAGTAAAGGTCAGCCTGGGTTGTTCAGGTCCTATAATAATAGAGGATGGTGTCATAGCAATACTGACAGGAGGACAAGCAAGAGGTCTAAACAACCACTGAAACGTGGAAACTTTGATAGAAAGAGACAGGTTTGAAATGGGATTTTAGTGGTGTTGATGCTATTTTCCTGTTCTCTTGTTAGATTGTTTTACAAATTTAAGACCTAGAATATAAAGCAATTTGAATATTCCATTGAATTCAGATTAAATCTGATTCACTAGTTGGTTCAGTGTTATTATTAAACTCTGAGTCATTCACAGGGAAGCTATTATCTGATGCATTTCTACAATGTGGATTTAATAGATTGATTGCTTTTTCAGCTTCCATTTATTCCCTGAAAGAAGCAACATGGTTTATTGAATGGAGAGCTAGCCTCAAAGACAGGAAGATCTGAATTTAAGTCATGGCTCTGACACATATTGCCTGTGTCTCTCTGAGCAAGATACCTAATGTCCCAATACGCTGGGTAGCCCCTGAAGATGAGACATTGACAGAGAAGATGCTGATGTGTATCAGTGAAGGGTATTTCCTCATCTGGGAGTACCCTATACAATGAAATCACAGTTCCAGTCCATCCCTATCTTTATCTGTTTATTTACTAGATGGATGTTTCTATGAATTTGTGATATTATCAATGCTGGTACTCCCATCCAAGATATAAGATACAGATCACAACCCATCTATGACCTCTAAAAAATCAGGGGGAGATGGGAAAGAGGAAGCAAAGAAAGATTTGGAAGTAAATATTGTGTTGGTAAGCAAAACGGGCTCTTAGCACTCAGTTCAACCAAGTGCCCTTGAAGAGTTTGGCTTTTGTTTCCTTTGATTAATTCAGTGTATTTCATTGAGTCTTACTAGGTACTAAGCCCCAGGCCCAAACCCCTATTGGGTGCTAAGCCTATGTGGGTGTGAAGCTCCAAGGGTACTAAGGGGAGGTGCTAACTCAAGGGACAATCATAGGAGCCTAAGTTCTGGTCATTCAGATGACATTTGATGACATCTGAAATGGTATAAGAAGAGAAGACTGAGCCATTTGCGCAGGGCTCTCACTCGTGGTGGTGAGCTGATACGGAGACTCCAGGCAGCTGTAGCAAACTGCCCTCCAGCTCATAACCTGGGTGTTGGGACTTTGTTAAACTCTGGTAACTATGTATTGGGATTTGAATCAGACAAGGTCTGTCTGTTGATGTTTGTAATTTGTTTGTATTTGTTCCAAAGTTCAGGGTGCTGGATTTTTCCCCTGAACTAAGTAAATGGTATTTGTATGCTGAATTAAAGTAAGCTTGTCAACACCTTAATGTTGCTTTCCTTACTAAAGCAGATCAAAAGAACCTGGGCTTTGGCAGTATGCTTGTTGTTGGGCTTGCGTTGGTCTTTCACTCCCACAACAGCTGCTAGCCAGATTGTTGAAACAATATAGACCACTGAATATCTGTGACAATCATCTTTTCCCGTATTGAAGGAATATCAATTGACGGGGATATCACAGGAAGAGGTAGGTCATTGGCACATGGGAGAGAGTACTGCACTTGGAATCAGGAAAGTCTAAGTTCAAATACAGCTTCAAACCCTCACTAGTTGTGTGACTGTGAGTAGGTCACTTCACCTTTGCCTCAGTTTCCTCATCTACAGTGAGAATATAATAGCACTAATTCCCATGATTGTTGAGGATAAAAAAGGGTAATATTTGTAAAGTGCTTATCACAGTGCTTGGAACATAGTAGGCACTTAATAAATGTTTGCTCCCTTTCCTTAATCCCTCACAACTTATATAATTGCTAACCAGGCCTCTGTCCTTATCCTTCTTTTCTTTATTCTAACCACAAACAGTTTTACTCATTACCAACACATCAACCATCATTTGTGTACATATGACTCTAAAATTTACCTTATGAGCTCCATATATATATATTTCAAAATACCTCCAGAATATCTACTGCTCAGTGTCCCATTGGCATCTCAAGCTCTCACTGTCCTCATTTTATTTTCCCAAAACTTGTTATTCCTTCTAAACTTTCTGTTTCTGGCAAAGTTACCACCATCCATCCACCTAGTCACCCATGCTTGACTTTTTGGTTTTCTTTTATTTTTCCCCTTTCCTATTCCATACATGCAAACAGTTACCAAGACATTGCAATTCTTTTACCAAAGTATCTCAGATTGGTCTGATTGCTAACACCCATACTATTGAACAGCTTTCTTAATCTTCCTATCTATAGATCTGCTCATGTCAGTCCACTCTTCAAAAAAAATTTAATGGGCACCTCTGGCCAAATGAATAAAGTTAAAATTCTTTAACCTAGCATCTGATTCTCTTGGCATTTAGTACCACTCTACAATCCCATACAATTAATGTGGTCATATTTAATATGAGTATGCATCGGTCAGTTCTTCAAATGTGATTCTTTTTAATTTCTCATAAGGTCAGATTATAATTTATTTGCTTTGTTTTTTTTTAAAAATATATATTTATTTTTTTCCATTTCTTTTTTTTGAGTTCTCAATTCTCTCCCTCCCTCCCACCTTTTCCTCAACCCACTAAGAAGGCAAGCAATATGATTTCAATTATGCATGTGAAAAAAAGTGATGAAATTTCATTTCAATTTACACTCAGAGTTCATTAACTCTCTCTCTGATGGTGAGTAGCACTTCTTCATCATGAGTTCTTTGGGTTTGTCTTGGATCATTGTATTGATCAGAGTAGTCAAGTCTTTCACAGTTCATCATCATTTATAGCATTGCTGTTTCTGTTCACAATGATCTCCCAGTTCTCACTTTACTTTGCACCAATTCATATAGGTCTTGCCATGTTTTCCTTAAACCACTGCTCAGTCATTTCTTATAACACAATAGTACTTCATTACATTCATATGACACAACTTGTTCAGTAATTTCTCAACTCATGAGAATCCTCTTGATTTCTAATTCTTTAGAGCTACTGTAAATATTTTTGTAATATATGTCCTTTTCATTTTGCTTTGATCTCTTTAGGATACAGACCTAGGAGTAGTATTTCTGGGTCAAAGGGTATGCATAATTCTATAGCCCTTTGGGCCTTGTTTCAAATTGTTCTCCAGAAAGGCTGGACCACTTCACTACTCAACAACAGTTCGTTATTGTAGCTATTTTCCATCATTCCCTCCAGCATTTATCATTTCTGATAGATGTGAGGTGGTACATCAGAGTTGTTTTTATTTGTATTTTTCTAATCAACAGTGATTTAGAGCATTTTTTCATATGATCATAGATAGCTTTGATTACTTCCTCTGAAAACTGCCTGATCAAATCAACTGACCATTTGTTAAATGGAGAATGGCTCCTATTTCTTTAAATTTGACTCAATTTTCTATATAGTTGGGAAAGAAGGCTGTTATCAAAGACATTTGCTGTAAAATTATTAGATGTTACTTCATTATCTATGGTACCTTTTAGCAAAATGTAGTTTCCTTGATTATCTTTTTTAATTAGGTCTATTTTTGCTTTTGCTTTGTCTATGATCATGATTGTTCCCCCTGCCTCTTTTTACTTCAGTTGAAGCTTATTATATTCTGCCCCTTTATTTCTACCCCATGCATATCTTTCTGTTTTAAATGTGTCTCTTCTAAGCAACATATGGTTGGATTCTGCTTTCTACTCCTTTCTTCTATCTACTTTTGTTTTATGGGTGAACTCATCTCATTCACATTCAAAGTTATGATTACTGTGTATTTCCTTCCATACCATTTTCTTCTGTTTCTTTTTCTATCTCTCTTTTTATCTTGTCCATCCTCAAAAGTCTATTTTGCTTCTAATCACTGCCTCCCTTAATAGATTCCCTATTTTATGTTTTTATGCTTCCCTTCTTTTTGAATACCTAATTTTCTACTCAGCTCTGGTCTTTGCATCAGAAATACTTGAAAGTCCTCTATTTCATTAAATATCCATTTTCCCCCCTGAATGATTATACTCAGTTTTACTGGGTAGATTATTCTTGGTTGTAATCCTAGGTCTTTTGTTTTCCAGAATATAATATTCCAAGTCTTTTGCCTTTAACATGGAAGTCACTAAATCTTGTGTGTTCCTGACTGTGGTTTCACAATATTTGAATTCTTTCTTCTTGGCTATTTGTAATATATTCTTCTTGACGAAGGAGCTCTGGAATTTGGCTAAAATATTCCTGTGAGTTTTCATTTTGGTATCTCTTTCAGGAGGTAATTGGTGAATTATTTCAATTTATATTTTACCCTCTGGATCTCAGATATTGGGGCAGTTTTCCTTGATAACTTCCTGAAATACATTGTTCAGGTTCTTTTTTTTTCATCATGGATTTCAGGTAATCCAATAATTCTTTTTTTTTCTTTTTTGGCAGGGCAATTGGGGTTAAGTGACTTGCACAAGGTCACACAGCTAGTACATGTGTCAAGTGTCTTAGGCCAGATTAGAACTCAGGTCCTCCTGACTCCAGGGCCAGTGCTCTACTCACTGCACCACCTAGCTGTCCCATTAATCCAATAATTCTTAAATACTCTCTACTCAATCTGTTTTCCAGGTCAGTTTTTTTTCTACTGAGATATCTTTTTGAGATCTTTTATTTTTTTCATTCTTTTGACTTTGTTTGATTGTTACTTGATGTCTCATGAAGTAATTAGCTTCCACTTGTCCATTCTAATTTTTAAGAAATTGTTTTCTTCAGTGAGGTCTATACTTTCCATTTGGTCCATTCATTTTTAAGGAATTCTTTTCTTCAGTGAATTATTATACCTCCTTTTTCCTCTGGCTTATTTTACTTCTTTGTTTTATTTTTTTTGTAGGTGTTTAACAAATGTTTATTATGCCAAATCATTTATAACAATGATAGCTAGAATTTATAAAGATTTACAAAGCACTATATATGCATATATATACCCATACATATGTACATACATAATACATACACATACATGTATATACATATATACACACATATATATATACACTATATATATATACATATATACATACACACAATGTAATCTCATTTAATTTTCACCACAACCCTGTGAGGTTGGTGCTATCATCCCCTTTTTTTCTTTATTTAATTTACTTAATATTTTTGGTTTTCAGCATTGATTTTCACAAGAGTTTGAATTACAAAATTTCTCCCCATTTCTACCCTCCTCCCCACTCCAAGATGGCATATATTCTGGTTGCCCCATTCCCCAGTCAGCCCTCCCTTCTGTCACCCCACTCCCGCCCCCCATCCCCTTTTCCCTTACTTTCTTGAAGGGCAAGATAAATTTCTATGCCCCATTGCCTGTATGTCCTACTTCCTAGTTGCATGCAAAAACTTATTTTTTTTGAACATCTGTTTTTAAAACTTTGAGTTCCAAATTCTCTCCGCTCTTCCCTCCCCACCCACCCTCCCTAAGAAGGCAAGCAATTCAACATAGACCACATGTTTATCATTAAGTAAAACACTTCCACAATACTCACGTTGTGAAAGACTAACTATATTTTGTTCCTTCCTATCCTATCCCCCTTTATTTAATTTTCTCCCTTGACCCTGTCCCTTTTCAAAAGGGTTTCTTTTTGATTACCTCCTTTCCCTATCTGCCCTCCCTTCTATCGTCCCCCTCTTTTTATCTCCTTCCTCCTTCTTTCCTGTGGGGTAAGATACCCAATTGACTGTGTATGTTATTCCCTCCTCACGTCAAATCCAATGAGAACAAGATTCACTCATTCTTCCTCACCTGCCTCTTCTTCCCTTCCTACAGAACTGCTTTTTCTTGCCCCTTTTAAGTGAGATAATTTACCCCATTCTATCTATCCCTTTCTCCCTCCCTCAATATATTCCTCTCTCATCCCTTAATTTGATTTTTTTTGGATATCATCCCTTCATATTCAACTCACCCTGTGCGTATATATATATATATATATATATATATATATATATATATATATATATATATTCCCTTCAGCTACCCTAATACTGAGATCTCATGAATTATACACACCATCTTTCCATGTAGGAGTGTGAACAAAACAGTTCAACTTTAGTAAGTCCCTCATGATTTCTCTTTCTTGTTCACCTTTTCATGCTTCTCTTGATTCTTGTGTTTGAAAGTTCAATTTTCTATTCAGCTCTGATCTTTTCACTTAGAAACCTTGAAAGTCCTCTATTTCATTGAAAATCCATATTTTGCCTTGGAGCATGATACTCAGTTTTGCTGGGTAAGTGATTCTTGGTTTTAATTCTAGCTCCATTGACCTCCAGAATATCATATTCCAACCCCTTCAATCCTGTAATGTAGAAGCTGCTAGATCTTGTGTCATCCTGATTGTGTTTCCACAATACTCAAATTGTTCTTTCTGGCTGCTGGCAGTATTTTCACTTTGACATGGGAACTCTGGAAATTGTCAACAATGTTCCTCGGAGTTTTCTTTTTGGGATCTTTTTCAGGAGGCAATTGGTGGATTCTTTCAATTTCTATTTTACCCTCTGGCTCTAGAATATCAGGGCAGTTCTCCTTGATCATTTCTTGAAAGATGATATCTAGGCTCTTTTTTTGATGAGGGCTTTCAGGTAGTCCAATAATTTTTAAATTATCTCTCCTGGATCTATTTTCCAGGTCAGTGGTTTTGCCAATGAGATATTTCACATTGTCTTCCATTTTTTCATTTTTTGGTTTCTGTTTTATAATATCTTGATTTCTCATAAAATCACTACCTTCCACTTGCTCCAGTCTAATTTTTAAGGTAGTATTTTCTTTAGTGGTCTTTTGGACCTTCTTTTCCATTTGGCTAATTCTGCCTTTCAAGGCATTCTTCTCCTCATTGGCTTTTTGGAGCTCTTTTGCCATTTGAGTTAGTCTATTTTTTAAGGTGTTATTCTCTTCAGTATCTTGTGGGTCTCCTTTAGCCAGTCAATGACTTGTTTTTTCATGGTTTTCTCATATCATTCTCATTTCTCTTCCCAATTTTTCCTCTACTTCTCTTACTTGCTTTTCCAAATCCTTTTTGAGCTCTTCCATGGCCTGAGACCAGTTCATGTTTTTATTGGAGGTTTTGATGTAGGCTCTTTGATTTTGTTGACTTCTTCTGGCTGTATGTTTTGATCTTCTTTGTCACCAAAGAAAGATTCCAAAGTCTGAGTCTGAATCTGAGTCTGTTTTCGCTGCCTGGCCATGTTCCCAGCCAACTTACTTGACCCTTGAGTTTTTTGTCAGGATATGACTGCTTGTAGAGTACAGAGTACTTCGTCCCAAGCTTGAGGGGCTGTGCTGTTGTTTTCAGAGTTATTTCTATACAGCAAGCTCTGCCACACCAGCGCTCCTCCTCCCCCAAGAACCACCAACCTGGACCGTACTCAGAAACTAAGTTGGCTCTGCACTCAGATCTGCCACTTAATTCCTTCCACCAGGGGGGCCTGGGGCAGGAAGCTTCTGCATCAGTAGCTCTGTAAGCAGCCTCAGAGCTGCATCCCCTCTGCTGCCCTTGGGGCAGTGGTGGAACCGAGAACTCCTTTCACTCTGTCCCAACAGCTTTCCCCATTAACCTTCTCTCTTGTCTTTGGTGTTTGTGGGTTGAGAAGTCTGGTAACTGCCACAACTCACTGATTCAGGGTGCTAGGGCCTGTTCTGCCTGGCTCCTGTTCTGGTTAGTCTGGGTGCAGCTCACGTTGGGCTCCGCTCAGCTCCGCTCCCAGTTCCATGCGATAGACCTTACCCCGTAACCGTCCAGGCTGTCCTGGGTTGGAGCCCTGCTTCCCTCTGCTATTTTGTGGGTTCTGCAGCTCTAGAATTTGTTCAGAGCAATTTTATAGGTGTTTGGAGGGACCTTGGTGGGGAGCTTACACAAGTCCCTGCTTTCCAGCCACCATCTTGGCTCCACCCCTCTCAGCTTCCTCTACTTCTTAAGGAGTTCTTTTCTTCAGTTGACTTTTGTGCTTCTTTTACTATTAGGCCAATTCTGTTTTTTAAGATATTATTTCCTTTGGCCTTTTTTGTGCCTTTTTAAAAAACCAAGCTGTTAATTCTCTTCTTGAAGAGTTTGGGATGTTCAAGGAAGACTAACACCTCTGGTATGAGGACATGTCAAGCTTTTTTCAGGGCTGCTTACCCACCTTTGGTATCCACCTGATTCATCCAATAAGGTCACACCCTGTAAAACCATCTAAGCAAATTGACTCAACGAGGTTGAGACCTAAAGGCCTCAAGCCCATTAGTGAGTTAGGGGAGATATCTACCCAAAGCTTGTGAAGACTTTACCTGGTGGAATGGGTGGATGAGAACAGTTTGTTCCAATGGCCATGAACACAGCTGCAATAGGCATTGTCAAGTGCTTAGAACTTTTTCAGACATCAAAGACTCCAAGGTCATCCACAGCATTGCAGACCATTACCAATCATATTGATTTTTTTGGTACTGCCACTGGACATTGATGACTCTAGAAGGGAGAGTGAGACTGATGACTTTGTGTAGCTCTGTCTCACTTAGATTCAATTGACACACAAGTCAAGATATCACCTGTGATGTCATTAGTCTTATTTGAAAATGAAGGACAAACAACAACAATAATAATATTTTTCCATAATTTTCTTGCATCATTTTCATTCTTTTCCAATTTTTTTCTGCTGCTTCTACTCTTATCTCTTCCTTTAACTCTTTCAGGAATTTTTGCTGGGCTTGGGTCCAATTAACATTTTTCTTTGAGGATTTGCTTATAGATGTTTTCACATTACTGTCTTCTTCTGAGTTTATATCTTGCTCTTTCTTGGCACCTAGTAACTTTTTATGGTCAAAATATTTTATTGTTGTTTGCCCATTTTCCCAGCCTCTTGTTTGACTTTTAACATTACGTTAAAGCTGAACTCTGGGGGAAGGCAGAGAGCTCAGGTCCCAGGGAAAGAAGAGAAATCTCAGGTCAAAGGGAAGATAGAGAGATATCAGCTGCTCACAAGGCAGAGAGAGCTGAAGTCCAAAAGAAAAAAAAAGACAGAAGGGGTGGAGCCAAGATGATGACATGAAAACAGGGACTCATGTGAGTTCTCCCCCAAATCCCTCCAAACACCTGTAAAAATGACTCTAAAGAAATTCTAGCAGTACAGAACCCACAAAATGACAGAGTGAAGCAAGTCTCCCACCCAAGATGACCAGGATGGTCCCTGGAAAGGGTCTATCACACTGTGCTGGGAGTGGAGCACAGCCCAGTGTTGGCCATGCCAGGACAGACCAGCCCTGAGCAGAGTGTGTGGAGCATGCCTCAGACCACTGAATCACTAGCAGCTGTGGCAGTTTCCAGACTTTTCAACCCACAAATGCCAGAGAAAATGTAGCAGGTCAGTGGGAAAACTGTTGGACGTGGGTGAGAGAAGTGTGCTGTCTGGCCCCATTCCTGGGGTGGTGGAGGTGGCTGCATTGGTAGTGGCAGCAGCAGCAGCAGCAGTGGCAGCTGCTTCCAGAGCTCCAGGCCCACAGACAGTGGGGGGAATCAAGTGGCTGATCAGAGTGGGAGTGCAAGGATCTCTTGGCTGGTGCTGAGGTAGGGTTCTCTTGCTTTGCCCTTCTTGGATCTGGTTCACAGTCCTGGTTGGCAGTCCTTGGGGGAGGGGGAGTGCTGGTGTGGCAGAGCTTGTGGTGGCTGTGGAGAGGGAATCCTCCTGGTAGTTACATAGCAAAAAGGAGTGCTTGCACTCACAGACCAGAGCACAGGCCAGGAGAAGAGTGTCATACCACCTCAGACAGAGCACTCTCCACTCTGGAAGCAGTCATACCCTGACAAAAACTCAAAAGTCAAGAAATTGGCTGGGAAAATGAGCAGACAGCATAAAAGGACTCAGACTATAGAATCTTACTCTGATGACAAAGAAGATCAAAACATTCAGCCAGAAGAAGTCAACAAAATCAATGACCCTACATCCAAAGCCTCCAAGAAAAATATGAATTGGTCTTAGGGCATTGAGGAGGTCTAAAAGGATTTGGAAAATCAACTAAGAGAAGTACAGGAAAAATTGGGAAAAAAATGAGAGTGATGCAATAAAGTCATGACAAACAAGTCAACAGCTTGCTAAAGGAGACTCAGAAAATACTGAAGAAACTAACACCTTAAAAAATAGACAAACCCAAATAGCAAAAGAGGTCCAAAAAACCAATTAAGAGAAGAATGCCTTGAAAGGCAGAATCAGCCAAACGGAAAAGAAGGTCCAGAAGATCACTGAAGAAAATAATGCCTTAAAAATAAGATTGGAGCAAGTGACACTAGTGACTATGTGAAAAGTCAAGAAATTGTAAAACAGAACCACAAGAATGAAAAAATGGAAGACAATGTGAAATATCTCACTGGAAAAACCACTGACCTGGAGAATAGACCTAGGAGAAATAATTTAAAAATTATTGGACTATCTGAAAGCCATGATAAAAAAGAGCCTAGTCATCATCTTTCAAGAAACTATCATGGAAAACTGCCCTGATATTCTAGAACCAGAGGCTAAAATAGATATTGAAAGAATCTACAGATTGCCTCTTGAAAAAGATCCCCAAAAGAAAACTAGGAATGTTGTAGCTAAATTCCAGACTTCCAAGGTCAAGGAGAAAATATTGTAAGCAGACAGAAGGAAACAATTCGAGTATTGTGGAAATACAATCAGGATATCCCAAGATCTAGCAGCTTCTACATTAAGGGATTGAAGGGCTTGGTATATGATATTCCCGAAGATCAAAGGAGCTAGGATTAAAAGCAAGAATCACCTACTCAGCAAAACTGAGTATAATACTTCAGGGTAAAATATGGATTTTCAATGAAATAGAGGACTTTCAAGCTTTCTCAATGAAAAGACCAGTGCTCAAATGAAAATTTGACTTTCAAATACAAGAATTAAAAGAAGCATGAAAAGGTAAACAGGAAAGAGAAATCATAAGGCACTTACTAAAGTTGAACTGCTTACATTTCTACATGGAAAGATGATATTTGTAACTCATGAGACCTTTCTCAGTATTAGGGTAGTTGAAGAGAATATACCTATATATAGACAGAGGACACAGGGTGAGTTGAATATAAAGGGATGATATCTAAAAAAATTAAGGAGTGAGAGGAATATATTGGGAGGAGAAAGGGAGAGATAGAATGGGGTAAATTATCTTACATAAAAGTGGTGAGAAAAAGCTGTTATAATGCAAGGGAAGAAGGGGTATGTGAAAGGGAATGAATGAACCTTGCTCTCATCAGATTTGGCTTTAGGATGGAATAACATACACACTCAATTGTGTATCTTACCCCACAGAAAAGTAGGGGGGAAGGGGATAAGAGGGGGGATGATAGAAGGGAGGGCAAATTGGGGAAGGAGATGGTTAAAAGCAAACATTTTTGAAAAGGGACAGGGTCAAAGGAGAAAATTGCATAAAGGGGGACAGGATAGGATGGAGGGAAATACAGTTAGTCTTTCCCAACATGACTATTATGGAAGTGTTTTGCATAATGATACACGTATAACCTGTATTGAATTGTTTGCCTTCTCAAGGAGTGTGAGTGGGGAGGGAAGAGGGGAGAGAATTTGGAACTCAAAGTTCTAAAAACAAATATTAAAAAATTGCTTTTACATGCAACTGGGAAATATGGTATGCAGGCAATGGGGTATAGAAATCTATCTTGCCCTACAAGAAAGTAAGGAGAATGGGATGGGGGGAGTGCGGTGATAGAAGGGAGGGCAGATGGGGGAAAGGGACAATCAGAATACATGCCATCTTGGGGTGGGGGGAAGAGACGGGGAGAATATTTTTAACTCAAAGTCTTGTAGAAATGAAAGTTGAAAATTAAAAATAAATTAATAATATAAATTAAAAAAAGAAAAAGAAAAGCTATGCTCTGCTCAACTTTGGGTAGGGAGGCACTGACCCAAGCTTCAGATTTTTTCATGTTGCTTTTTTCAGAGCTAGTTCTAGGAAGTCTGCAAATTTTTGTTGTTCCTAAGGTGATGTGACATGGGGAGAAATATAGTCACTTCTTTGCTGTTCTTTACTCTGATCTTTACCTGGGAAGGGCTCCTGCTCTCTGGCAACCACATGCATTAGTGCTCCTCTTGGCCCTGGATTGTGACCAGTTCCCTTGCTTTTCTGTAACTCATTCTGCTAGTGCCCCTCTCTGCCTTGGAACTGTGAACAGGGCATCTGTTCCCTTGTGACAGACCATAAGCATTCCTCTCTACCTTGGAACCGTGAACTGAATACTAAGTATGCGTAATAGAGTTGCCAGTCAGCACCAACTATACCCAGTGCCAGCAAAAGGTCTTCTGTAATCTGTTTCTGACCAGTTGTCTGCCCTCTTTACCATCTCTGGACTGAGAGCTCTTGAAGTTGCTGTTGCTGCTGCTGCCACCACCACTGTTGCTGCTGTGGTATGTATGTGCTCTAGACAGGCCTCCATCCATTGTTACAGGCCTTTCCTGCTAACCTCCTAAATTTTGTTTGGCCAGAAAAATCTCACTCTGACCTTTTATTGGTTCTGCAGCTCCAAAATTGGATTTAAGATATTATTTTAAAGTTGATTGTAAGGGGATTTTGAAAGAGTTCAGCTGGGTTGCTGCCTCTACTGTACCATCTTAGTTCTGCCCACTCCCATTTTATTTTCTTTAGAATGGAATATGCATAATTCAACAAATAGCATTTTTATATTGGCTTGTTGGACAAGAATGACAAATAGATTATCAAAGTACTTTTTATTAGGCTATTTGTTAAATTTTACATAAACCATCAGAAAAGAGTCTTCTAGCCTTGCAGGGAGAACTTAGTAGAGTGTCATCATATCAGCTACTGAAAATCTCTACAGACACTTGGGCAATTCTTGTATTGAACAGCTGCCCATTCATCTTTGAAACCCAATTGTCCCCAAGAAACAGAGGACCTGATGACAACTTCACTTCTTACGATTGTTTGTAACATCTGCCAAGGATCCTCGGGGGCTATCTTTATACTTAATCTGTCTGAAATTTCAAAGATTTCCTTCTGCACATGATATCAGATGAATTTATGACTCCTATCAGGGAAGATGCTAGAGTTAATTTATTCTACATAAATGAGAGGATACCTCTGAGGCCTCCAGCAATGAAAAGGAAACTCAATCACTCCTGTCCCTTTGTTCTCTGCTTTTGTAAGGCAGACAATGAAAAGAGTTTTTAAATGCACAGATTCTTCATTCAACTCCATCAAATACACTGAAGCATTTCTACTGAACATCATTGACATTCATGTAGCCATGATCACTTAAGAATAGTATAAACCACAAATGATCCTTTTTTTCATTCTGCATCTTTTTAAAACATTGATATTACTTAACACATGAGCTCTGTGTAAAGAAGAAAATAGTGGACTTGACATCAGAAGACATGGGTCTAAGCTTCCACTATAATACTTATGGGTTATGTGCCTTTATTCTCTCAGCTTTAGTTACCTCATCTATAAATTTAGGATACACACCATCTACTTCTCAGGGCTGTTGTGTCAAAAGCATTTGGGTAAGTTCATTGACCTACTTCTTTTTCTTATGCTTCTCTCTTTGAGTAAGAAGTATCCCTCTTTGCTGAAAGAAATCCCATCACTTATGACCTTGATCTGATCCACTTTCTTTTTTCAGAACCTTGTTTCATCAGCTGTGCCCTCTCGTATGTCCTTCTTTCCCTCTCTCAAGCTTCATCCCCTTTGCTTATAATTACGCTAATATCCTAAAATAGCAAAAAAACCACAAATATCTTCCTCTGACTCTGTTGTCTCTTCAAGTTACCACTCTAGCTCTTTCCTTCCTTCAACACAACATTTTGTGATGGAGCAGCTTATAGTTTTTCCTCTACTTCCTTATTATAAATCTATTCAGTAATCCCTTCAAAGATGGATTATATCTTCATGTTTTAATAAAACTTTTTATGAAGGTTACTAATGGCCTCCTAATTGCCAATCTAGTGACTTCCTTAATCTCTATTCTCCTTTGCTTTTCTATAGCACTTGACACTCTTGATCATTCCATTCCATTAAATACATTCAGTGAAAGTTTATCCAATGTATGGGGACCATCTCTTGTCCTTCTGATCTATATCTTGCCACTGAACCCAAATGGCTCTAGATGAGAAAGTGAGGTTGGTGACTTTGCACAGCCCTCCTTCACTTAAATCCAATTCACTTGCAAGTCATAGCATCACCTTCCTGATGTCATGATCCTCTTTATGAATGAAGGACAGACAAAAACCACAAACAGCAATCTAATGTATACTGTATTCAAGGCAACATTCTAGGTGCTGGTGATAGAAAGCTTAAAAAAAGACATAGTCCCTGTCTTCATGGATTTTCCCTGTTATCTTCCTTTCCTCCTTTCCTCTCTTAGCTTTTGTGACACATTATCTTGATTCTCTCCTCTTCACATTATTCCTGCTCTCTCAATATTTCCTCTTTCTCCTGTCACCTAATATAAATATTCACCATCGGATTGGTTTTTCTCCTTTTATTTTGTATTTTTGCAACTCCACATTGATAATGTCACCTACTCCACTGATTCTAGCTTCAGACACTTTATGGTATAATAATGCAAACACTTGACTCAGTCTCAAGACCTGAGTCTGAGCTATGTGACTAGAAAAAAATAATTGATCTGAGATTTGTCTCTCTCAGTTTTTTCATCCACAGCCTTGGGATAATATCTTTATTACTTTCCAAATAGCATGGTTGTAAGAAAAGCATTCTGTAAACCTTAAAGCACCGTGCAAAAATGATCCTTCATTATTCAAATGTGGCCTCTATGTAGATGACACCTCCTTGCCCCCAATGCTACAATTAAATTTTCTTTGGGAAAGGTGATGGGAGGGGGATGAAAATAATAGACTATCATACGATTTTGGAAAATGGAGAAACTTATTAAGATGAAAGGGCATCTTTTCCCTTAGTGTTTGTTTGGATTTTCTTCATGCATATGATGATGATTATGATTATTAGTTTTAATAATCATGTATAGCACTTTAACATTTCAAAATACTTTCATGTAATATTATGACACTTAACATAAAATTATTAGGATTATTCCCTCAGCTGTCAACAGATTCCCAACACATTTTCCCAAGTGATGTATCAGGAGGATGTCTCCTTGAAACATGAGCCAATTTTACTCAGATAGAAAGTGAGATCTACAATGGCAAGCCTATGACACAAATGTCTTATTGCTTTTGGCATAGTATTCCCAGCTGTAGAAATAATTTTCCTAAGCTAAACAGCATTCTTTGATTAGACTTGATGGACTGTTAAAATGGTGTTATTTGATGGACCAGGAAAGCAGAAGCCAACATTCAATTTCTCAGTAAGGGAAAAATGCCTTTGTGTAATGCTGGATATCATTCTCCTTTTTCCCCTTCATTCTGGCATAGGTGTTGTAGACAAATGATTCCTGGGGATATTGAAGACATTAGATCCATGTCTTTTATGTACACAAGTATATGACCATGCTTGACAAGAGAGATAGCAACATTCCATCCACTGAACATTACACTTGGGGCCCGGGGACTTCCAGCTATCATTCTCATTCAACTGCTGACACAAGAGTTGATCCTGATTATCTCATCTGATATTTCTCTACCTCAGTCATTCATCTTCGAGGTGAGACTAGGGCTTCTTCTGTAGAGTTTCAGGAAAAGTATCAAAAGCTTTGGTAGTTGGCTTTAGGCTGTTTCAATGATCAAACCTAAGGAGTGGTTGATAACTCCATCAATTTTAATCTGGAATGTAGGGAGTCTCTTGTGTGGTGCCATAGAAATCTGCCATAGGCTCAAGTCTATCCAAAATTTTATTTTATTTAATTTTTGGAGGGGGGAGGGCAGGGCAATTGGGGTTAAGTGACTTACCCAAGGTCACACAGCTAGTAAGCATTTCAAGTGTCTGAGGCCCCATTTGAACTCAGGTCCTCCTGACTCCAGGGCCAGTGATCTACTCACTTCGCCACCTAGCTGCCCCCATCCGAATTTTTTAATTGATGACTTGAATTAGGGCATAGTTAGTGAACTTAGCAAATCCTTGGGCAACAAATGGAAAGGTCAGCTGGTATACTGGATGACAGAATCAACATCATCTAAAAAGATATGAAAGACTAGAAGTAGTAAGCCTTTGCTTGACAGGATGAGTTTTAATTGGAAAAATGTCATTTTATATTTAGGTTTTTTAAAAATCAGTTTCTCAAGTTTTAAAAAGAAGAGATATGGACAGAAAACAGTTATTATGGAAAAAAAAAGAATTGGAGGTTTTTATTGGGCTGCAAAATCACCCTATGAGACAACAGAGTGATATAATAGCTTCAAATGTTAATGCTCTCTTAAGCTGATTTCATTTCTATAAAGTCTGGAACAAGAGAGGTGATTTTATCTATTTTGAAGTGTGACATTTTGAAAGTATATTGACCAGTTGGAGTGTGTTCAGAGGAAGGCAATAAATATTTTCAAAGGATTTGAAACCATGCTGTAAGAATATTAGTCGTGAGGGAGAAAATAGATTTTGCTTCAACACAAGAAAAAAGCTTCCTAAAGCCTAGAACTGTCTGAAAATGGACTTTCTTAGGAGCTAGTGAGCCTCCCTATCATTAGAGGCCTTAAAACACAAGATCATATATTGAGAAATAGAAGAGAGCTTAGAGGCTATCTAGTCCAACCTCTTTCCACATCCATATTACACATGAGGGAAATGAGGCTTAGTGAGGTTAAATAGCTTATAGCTAGGAAGTATCTAAGGTAAAATTTAAAACAAGGTCTTTCAGGTCCCAATTGTAGTACTCAATCCACAATGCCATGCTGCCTCCAAGGGTTAGGTGGTCTTTTGTTGGAAATGTTGAAGAATAGAATCCTGGTTCAATTGTGAGCGTGGACTAGAGAAACTCTTATTCCTTCCTTTTCTATAATTCGCTGATAAGTAAATGTCAGGATAAATATCCTGTGACAATATCCTTGATTTGCCACCTTATGAAGCCAATTAACTTCTAACCCATTCTTAAAGGAAAGAAGATCTAAACTGGGATTGCTGTAATGAAATTTTTTGGACAGATACTTCAGAACCATTCAAGACTCAAGATGGCCAGATTGGTTCTTTGAATGAATCAAATTGCTCAGGTTCCGAATGGGATGGTATAAAGAACACGGTAATGTTATGACTGGTATTAATATTATTTGCAGTCCCTTAGATATTTATTTGATCCATTGAATTGTTAAAATGAATATAACTATCTCACTTAACCTCTCTAGGCCCCATTTTCCTCATCTGAAGAACGAGGGGGTTAGATTAGATGATTTCTAGGGTCCTTTTTGACTCTAACATTCAGTAATGTCTATGCTCATTTTTGAGTTTCTGGGGTAAGCACTGAATTTCAGGATCAATTAGGCCTGCCTTTTAGAGATCTTCACAGTCAAGGTGTCCAAAAATCCCCTTTACCTGGGACTAATAGGATTTGGGATTTTAAAATATTTCCACGTTACAATAAAATTCTGGCACTTGTTTAACAGTTCTATATTGACTATGCTTCTATCTATCCTATCATGAAGAAAGGATGTTCCAGTTAACTTTTTTAGAGCTTGCATAGAGAACTTGAGCCTAAACCAACAGAGCCTCAAGTCAAGAG
Source organism: Trichosurus vulpecula (assembly GCF_011100635.1). Classification (NCBI taxonomy): domain Eukaryota; kingdom Metazoa; phylum Chordata; class Mammalia; order Diprotodontia; family Phalangeridae; genus Trichosurus; species Trichosurus vulpecula. The sequence continues at coordinate 111,226,781 of NC_050577.1, read as the reverse complement.
GATGAGAGAAAAGAGGGAACAGATGAACAGAAGATAATCGAGAATGAGAAAGTGGTGAAGTATAGGGAGTTGATGAAGCAAATGATAGGAGCTTGAAGCTCAAAGAAAAAGAGGCAGAATTTTATTGTGGAAAGGTTAGATCTGGAGTCAGATAACCTGTGTTTGAATCTCAATTCTGCTATTTACTATATGTGACCTTGAGCTAATAATTTAACCTTACTATGACTTAGTTTCCTCAGTTATAAAATAAGGTAGCTGGCACACAGTAGTCGCTTCATAAAATTTTATTTATTGATTGATTAATCTACAGTCCTTTTCTCCTCTATACCTTCAATCCTATAAAAAACATGTGATCATAAATTTGACCAAATGTAGGGATCAGAAATTTAATACAAATAACAAAGCCTAGGAAGGTCAAAGTCTCATCTCCATAACATCTGGAATATCCATAAATTTGGACTCCTAAATTTAGTGACCTTTAGGCAATATCCTTCTCCAGTGTCATACATCTTAAATATAGGATCATAGAATTAGAAAGGACCTTAGAGGGCATCTGGTTGTACCATCCCCCTCCAACAATACATAAATTTTATGTAAAGAAAATGAGATTGTAGAAGCGGTGGTTTGTCCAGTTTATAGAAGTAATAAATTGATGAACTGGGATTTGAACTCATGCCATTTGACTTTAAACCCAAGATTCTTTCCATCATACCACTCCGCTTCCTTTTTGCTAGCTATTTATTTCTTTATTTATTTACTATTCAGCAACCCCATTTAGTTATGCCAAGAAGACCTCTTGTGGCCTGTTATAACGATAACCTTCAGTCCAGCCATTTCTTGATGTAAATGTTTACGAAGAACCTCTCTCACCCTTATGACTTTACAGTTAGGTCGAAAAAAGTCAATACATGTGCCTGGGAAGTTCATTAAAACAAGAGTAACTCCAGCTAAATCATGACTGATTGAAAACATCACTTAATCAAACTATTCATCAACACAAGGTTGTTAGTTAATCACCTGAAAATGCACCTTGAACCCAAGTCAACTACAAAATACTTCATGATGTCAGTCTCTCAAAATTAACACAAACATCCCCCTTATTATCCAAAATGAAACATTTTCAAGCATCAACATCCTCCAAACTGAAAGTGTTTCTGGAAAAACCTGGCAGGTGTAGCATATCCTGGCCATCTCCCTCACTCCTACCCTGATTTAAGAGATCCAAGGAGCCACTAATTGTTTCTGAACCTATAAAGATCCCAAACTCCAGGCAATTAGGCAGTAATTGTAAGGAGTAGACAGGATGGGGCAAAGAGGTCAAGCAGGGTGCCTGTTCATTCTTTTGGTGTTGAGTGAGTTGGTATCTGTTGATCTTTGTGGCTCTTCTAGTTCCAGATCGTCTCTTAGAGACAGAGATTCTCTAAGACCAGATTATAAATCTTCTGTTATCCGTTCTTCTTCTCGGGGTCATAGGGTTCATGCTCAATTGCTCCCTGTGAGGGTGGTATGTCTGGAAATGAAGTTGGTGGCAAACATTCAGAGAGACCTCTTTGGGAAGGGAAAATTGATTAATCCTTCAGACCTAACTCTTGGACCAGGTGCCTGCCAATATACTGCCTTCCATGAATCAAATGACACTATTGTCTTTGAGGCAGGGCTTCATGAGTGTGGCAGTAGGCTTCAGGTACAGCTTTTTAGTATTTCTGTTGGAGCATTGTAGTAGGATGCCACCCTTTTTTTTGTCTAGAGCAGGTTTTGGGATTAGTGGCTACAGGATGATGCCTAAATAATTGTGAGGTCCCTAGATAACCACTGACATGTCTTGTGGCTCTGTCTCCCTGAGATGGGGTGGGGTGGGGAAGAACTGCTCTCTAAGCCTATATATGATTTACTTGCTCTCAGTTTTACCTTGAGATTTAGGATTTTGTGAGATACAACAAACCTGTTGATCCTAATTTGGAATTCAGTTTCTGCTTCCAAAAACAGGGAAATATGAAGGAATGCTAGATAAGATCCTCTTCTCTCAGCATTGATATGCACAGTTTAGAGTGGGAGAATGGAAGGAAGGGCATAAGTATTTATAGAGTGCCTACTGCATTCCAGGTACTGTGCTAAATGCCTTACAAATAACTCAGTTGAAAGCATCTAAGTTTTAGTAGAACTTAGTGCTAATATCAATTCTCATGTTGGTTAGCTGTGTGACCTTGGACAAAATGGTTTCTTATCTGTAAAATGAAAGGTTTGTATTAGATGTTTTTGCTAAGGTCCTTTTGGCTCTAAACTTGATTCTATCCTAATAAAGTGGGTAGTGTTTGATGTATTTCTTGGATTATTCACACAATGCACTATAAGGCTTAGGATCCTGTGGGCCAAGTGACTGGGAATAAGTGGCCCTAAAGAATATTAGATAATTGGGGTGGGAGAAGACCAGTCCTGGATTTATAGGTACACCATCAGAAAGATCTAGACAGAAAAATCAGTTGTCTGACTTATTGAAAGATTAGTAGGGAATCTTAGAGTAGTGGATATATAAACCATGAGGAAATAACTTAGATATTTCCAGGGAATGTTTTTTAAGAAAATCATACTCTAGTTTTGTCCTTTTTCAGGTGACTACAGACTTGCTGGTTTATAGTATAAATCTATATTATAACCCAACTCCTGCTGGCAACTCTGTTATCCTACGAAACAGTCCAGCTGTGATTTTAATCGAGTGTTCTTATCCAAGGTGAGAGATCCTTTTGTATAGCTCAAATAATTTGTCCTTTAGCTTGTGTCACTTCTTATGTAGTGGTTTTCTTCCTTATCCATCATTGTCCCCAGGAGGAGTAATGTAAGCAGCAAGGCTATCCAACCGACCTGGACTCCATTCAGTTCTATGCTGTCCTCGCAGAAAGGGCTGAAGTTCACCTTGCAACTGATGACTGGTAAGTGGCAATGATAGTATAGAAATTGCTAATGTTTTCCTCCTGATCTCTCTGTGTGTGTGTGTGTGTGTGTGTGTGTGTGTGTGTGTGTGTGTGTGTGTTGGCCTCCTATGGCAACCTGGCAAAGACCATGGACTCATCAGATTTATGCTTTTAAATATATAAAATACATGATGACATAAGAGACCAACTATACAGAAATCCAGTTATCAAAATAATTTAATGAATAAGGTCATGGAATGCAAGTCAAGAACCCTTGGGTTAACAGTACTGCCATCTTGACTTTGCAGATGACTGGAGTACTAAGAGGGTTTCTTCTAGCTATCAACTTGGAGATGTTATTTCCATCCAAGCTGATGTGAACTCTAGAGGTCACGTGACTCTTAGACTCTTCATTGATAGCTGTGTGGTTACGTCAAAACCCAACCAAGATTCAACTCCTTCTTATACTATTATTGATTTCCATGGGTAAGTTCCCACAGCAAACTTCCTCCATACCAAAGTCTCCTTATTTCCAAAAGAATCATAGGTATGGGCATTCCTTTCAGAAATCTATCCTACCCCCTTTTACCTTCCCCTAAGTATCCATCCTGGCCAAAGCAAATCACCTGGAAGACAACTTATCAGTGATTAGACTCTCCATATTTAGGTAGGCTGATTCCCAGGTGATTTCATTGCTAGGCTTGTGCTCAGAAGCTTTTTAAGTTTAGACATTTCAAAGTTTGTTCTGATAAGTCTTCCAAAGTGAAGTCACCTCCAGATATTGGAGAAGGACTCTGGTGGAGGGAGGCTACTAACAAATCTTAATCCCTAGGTGTCTAGTTGATGGTCGGCCAGAAAATGTTGGATCAACCTTCATCTCCCCAAGGGCCAAGCCAGAGACTCTTCAGTTTATAGTTGATGCTTTTAAATTTTCAAGGGAAGCCAAGGATCAGGTGAGCTTTATCCTGTCTCCCCCACTCCCACACATAGTATCCATAATGGCAATGATGAATCTTCAATTCTGAATTATTTTCTAGATCTATATTACGTGCCACCTGAAGGCCACTGAAGCTGCTGACCTGCCAGATCCTTCAAACAAAGCTTGTTCCTTCAACAAATCAAGCCAAGAGTAAGTAGAGCTTGGACAGCAACCATGGTCACTAAGTGACATCACTGCCACCATAAGAGCCCTATCAAAGCTGCTTAGGTACTTACCTGAATTAGGGGATGGTGGTGTTTTGAGGGAATTGATAAACAAATCCATTGTTTAGGAGAATAGAACTCATGATCTACTTATCCTTTCTTTCTATAACACAATTTGAATGTATTATTTTTAATAACTACTATTTTTATAATCTATAGTCATGCTTGTTGAATGCGAACCTAACAGTTATTGCTTAATCTAGCCCTGGCTCATCCTCGAAGAATGAATCTTGCAGAAGGCTATGTATAGTTCTCGGTGGCTTTGGTACTTTGCTGCTTTTCCTAATGTTATTTACTACTTACAGCTTGTCAGCTCCAAGAGAATCAATTACTTTCCCTTGGAGACAGATACATGTTTTAGAGCTACCTATCTGTGTATATACGCAAGTGTATATATGTATACATACATCTATATAATATATTATATATGATATATGAAAATGATATGTACATGTATGTGTGTACATATGAATATGTATATTCCTTTGTATGACCCTGGGTAGGTCATTTAACCTTTATCTCCTTGAGTATCCTCATCTGTAAAGTGAGAAGGAAGGAATAAATATTAGTGGCTATTAAATGGTAGGCACTATGGTAAGTCCTTTTCATATATCATCTTATTTAATCCTCATCACAACCCTGCAAGATAGGTGCTATTATCATCTTCATTTTACAGGTGAGGAAACTGAGGCAGAGGTCAAATGACTTGCCCAGGGTCACACAGCTAGTATGTAAGGCTGGATTTGAACTCAGGTCTTCCTGACTTCAGACCCAATGCTTTATCCACTCAGCTACCTAGACAACTCTGATGTGGCATAATGGAACATAATACCTGTCTCCCAGGACTGTTGTGAGGACCAAATGAGATAAGATTTGTGTGATGTACATAGCACTGTGCCTATTACATAGTAGCACTTAATAAATGCTCATTTATTAATAATCATAGAATAGTATACTGGCAATTCAAATCATTCTCTAACTCTTATTAACTGTGTGATTCTGGGAAAATCATTTAACTTACATGCCCTAGGTAACTTCAGGATTGATATAAATCATATATAGGTAATTAAAATCACTTATATGGTTTTTGTTGTTTAGTCATTTTCAGTCATGCCCAACTGTTTGTGACCCCATTTGGGATTTTCTTGGCAAATACGCTGGAGTGCTTTGCCGTTTCCTTCTCCAGCTCATTTTACAGATGAGGAAACTGAAGCAAACAGGGTTAAGTAACTTGCCCGGGGTCAAACTGCTAGTAAGTGTCTAAGGCTGAATTTGAATTCAGGATGATGAGTTTTCCTGACTCCAGGCCCAACATTCTATCAGCTATGCCACCTAGCTGTCCTACTTATATGCTACAATACTCTCTTATACTGTAATCAATAGATTTTTTTCAATGCAACTGATAAAGGGAGGAAAATACCCAAACACATATGCCTCATATTAAATAAAAAAATTAAAAAAAAATCTGACTCTTGCCCCTTCCCCTTTCTTGCTGTTGCTACTTTTGAGAGAAATAGGGGAGAAAACTGTAGGTCTGACTTTCTAATTTGGGGAACAAAAGACTTTATTCCCTACTTTTCACTTGTACCTTATACTTTTTTTACCTGGTACCTAACTTATTTCCCCACCTTATACCTAATGTTTTTTCCTTAGAAAAGGATTTCTTGAGCAGAGTTCCAGATATTTTTCTTAAATAATTCTCATGACTTTACAAGATTTACTTTACAAAAGTTACAGGAACTTTTCTTTTTCGAGGGAGTGGGTACAAAATGATTTCATCTAAATTAATTATAAGTCTTAATCTTTAGAATATTTTCTACAAACAAATGCTATCTCAGCACTGATTAACAAGGTAGTTTTAAAGGGTCTGTTGGAAGACTAGAATACAGATGGAGTTTGTTGTATCTGCCCTTCGGATTTATGCCATGTTACTTTGTTTTTGGCTCTTGGATGGAAGGGGCAAATTTTAAAGGTAGTCAAAATTTTCATAGGAAGTAGTGGTGAGTTATAAAATTTAATAGCTTTTTCCCCCAAAGTCACAAGCACTCAATTATATCTTCTCTCATTAATAACTTCCCAGATGGTCTCCTGTAGAAGGTACAGATAATATCTGTAGCTGTTGTGAAGCTGGTAGCTGCAGGAAAGGCCATCTTCCAAACATACTTACCAGAAGTCACTGGAAAAGGAGTAAGTTGTATTGGAAAGGGAAGTTTCCTAACATACCCAACATAGGCAAAAGCCCATAAGGCAAGATCATATTTCAACAAATATGAGGCTCCATGCTAAAAATACGGACCCATAAGGCACTTACAGACTGATTACCTCAGCTAAAAATTGTTTAAAAGAACTTCTATCTAGGTTTCATTGGAAACTCTCCCCCCCTCTTCCCCATCTAACCCTTTACAGATGAACCTAGAGGAGAAAATGAGGCTCATGTGGTAGTTGGACCTCTGGTCATTTCTGATGTGACAATACATCCCAACAGCACTGATAACCAGGACAAAAGAGCTAGAACCAACTCCCAAGGTATGGATTACTTACATTCCATCTATTTGACCTAAATGGTAAATGATTCTGAGCCTTGTGTCTGACATACCATTCCTTCTCAGGTCTGAAGAAAGCACCTAAAACAATACTATTGGCAGCTGGATCTGTAGTATTTTTCTATCTCTCATGCTACGCATATGGGAAGATATGAATTCTTTTTGGCAAAAATTAACTGTTGTTAAAATAAAGGATACCTGTTCAATGTGTTGTCTGCTTTTAATGATAAAAGTTAGTTAAGAATTGCAAAGTGCTTTGCATATATTATCTCATTTGACCTTCACAAAACCCCCTGGGAGGTAGGTGCTTTCTTACCATTCCCATTTTACAAATGAGAAAATTAAGGGTGAGAGATCTAACAGTCAGCCAAACCAAAAAGTTCCTGAGGAAATACTAGAAATCAAGTCTTCCTGCCTTCATGTTCAGTACTGTATCCCCACTGCCACCATAATTTTCCCTTTAATATGTACCCAATCTTTTTTCTAAGGAAAATGATTAACTTGGATCCTTGGGGGATATGCCTGAGCAACATAAAATATTCCACATAAAGTGCTTAAAGCATATAGATGCTTGGAATCCTATAGCATCTTCTTGATGTACTTATCTGAGGTATGGCCTGTCCATAAACATTCTCAGAATAAATGCATGTACAAAATAATATTGTCTTATCATTGTTCCAGTCACCCCTGGCCTTAACTAACATCTAACCTCTGAGCAATCTCAAATTTCTTTGGTCTTTATGTAGCTCTCTCTCCTTCCTTTGTAGATGGACACCCAAGCTTTAGATTTAGCTTGAAGTATTATTCAATCTGTAATCACTTGCTCAGCCTTCATAAATTCTCATGTAACTACTAAAGTAATTTGCTGGTACCATGAAAATGTTTTTGGGGGGGGAGGAGATCTCGTCATAATATTAGCTCCCATTGCAGGGAGGGAAGACCAGTTCAATACTTTTCGCTAGAAAAGAAAGCAGTTAGAAACCAAGGGAAAAATCCTTTGAGTTATGAGTTATAGCTACTATTATATCCCATATTATTTGGTTGACAAACTTTGGTATCTTTTACCAACAACTTTAACACTTTTTTTTAACCTGATGAAGGCTAAAATTTCAATGGCAATTCAGAGTGGAACAACATTTATTTATAAAATAGCTTTTGTAATTATTGACTGAGGCAATGGCTTAGTCTTTGGAACTATGTGGATGGTAGAACATGGGGAGAACAAGGGAAGGAAGAATAAAGAATGACATTCTAATAAGCAACTGGAATATGAACCTATTAAAGATGGAATTAGAAAATAGTCTATTTAAATATATAGCTTGGTACCTGGAGATAGGAAGACCTAGTTTCATATTCTGTCTCAAACTAGTGTCTAAATCTTGAGAGAATCATGTAACTTCTTGGACCTTCAGTTTTCTCACCTGTAAAAGAGGGAAAATAGCACCCATCTCTCAGCTTATGTGAGACTTAAAAAAGAGAAGGCATATAAAGGTGCTATATAAACCTTTAATCACTAGTTAAATGGGAATTACTCTTTTTGGTCAAGCCCAAGACTAATATTTCTATTGAGAAACAATATATTCCATGACAAGGTGATTTACATTCTCATTGCTAATCTTGTAGGAATTACTATGACGGAACTCTTTCCCTTTACCTCCCTCCTTGCCATTTCACATTCACCTTAGGAAGAGTATTTGACCCTTAGGCATTTCCCTCTATTTTGGGGAAATGAGTGTGTATGATAAAATGAGGAACTATAATTTCATGGGATTAGTGTCTGAATCTAAAATGATGCATATGTTGCTCAGTTTGAATGCCAACTTAAAATTCTCTCTGTCAAATTTTATCACAACTTCTGGTTTTATTCACAAATTCTTGTAGATTGTGGTGCCTATGGTAGTATTTCTGGCTGTTCTTTCTGCAACAGATCCTTCTCTTCCCTCCTCCCCTCCCTCTGTGAATACATGAATAATTAGGAAAAACACTTATTAAGCATTTACTTTGTGTCAAACCCTATGCTATGAGGATAGAAATACAAAACGCAAAGCCAGTTTCTGTTGGCTCCTAAAGAGCTAATATTTTAATAGGGATGGACAACATGCACAGGGGTGGGGGGGTGACCAGGGAGAAATACTTTGGTCTGGCTACTTAGAGGTAAGGTGAGTGGAGCCATGGGTAGCAAATTGATACCCCATCTTGGATTTGATCATGGTTCTAAAACTGGAGGGGTGGGGATGTTGTGATCTGCGCCTGGGGTGGGAGTATGAAAGGACATGAATCATAGCTATGCCTGAAACAGTGGGACAGGTGAGGCAGTTGCCACTCAAGACAGCAGCCCCAGGGTGAAAGTTCTGGAGATTAAAGGTCTTAATTTCCAGGTTATAGTCTCTAGAATGAATGTTTCTTTGCGTCCTTACAACCTTGATTTTTTTTCTTCTACCTGTTATCCAACAGCCTCTGGTTCATTTTCCACTTAATGGTCTCTTCCCTACTCGAATTAAAATTCTTAGTTTCAGTACATATGACAGTCACCAATACAGATTTGTGAAATAGTCAGGATATATTCTCCCATTTTCTAGAAAGATGGTTAGGTAATGACTAATTCTTTTTCTTGGCTCTCCTATGTCCCAGTCATTTATCTGCACATAGACCGAGCTATGTCTCGTAGCTCTCTGGATCCTATGATGCTAAAATTGTTCTTAGGAGTTCATCAAGAGTGAGAACTCGTCAGACCTATGCGTTAGAAAGATGGGCAGTAATAAAAAGCATTAGAATAAGGCAAAAATTGTTAAGGAGATAGACTGGGAGAGTATTGAAATAGTTCAGGTAAAGAAAATAAAGGCCTGATGCAAAGTGAAGTACACTGAACTCAAATCAAAAGACTTGAATTTGCCATAGTTACACTACTCCCTAGCTAGCTGGCATTGAGCAGGACATTTGATCTTCCCAGGCCTCAGATTCCTTGTCTGTAAAATGAGTTGTTTTGACTTTACATTGAAAGTGAAGTCTAGTTCCAATAATCTAAATCTGTGGATAAAAGCAGTGGGAACAGAAAGGAAAGGAAGGTTATTGATTTGGCATTCAAAGCCCTCCCTCACCTGGTTCTAAACTTAAGCTGCCTTCTCCCCTCCTACATACTTTAACCTTCACCCAAACTAGGCTACTCACGATCCCTTGGTGCATTGCTGTAATTGGCAAATGTGAGTTTGCTGAAATTGAAATGACAGCATTTGGTGACTTATTGGAGAAGGGGTGAGCAAGAGGGAGGAGTCAAAGATAACTCTGAGATGATAATGAGTGACCAGGGGATGGATGGGAGGGTCATTGAGAGAAACAAGGCAGTCACTGCCAATTAAGCTGGCTGGTTGCTCTCTTTTTCTGGATGCATTTTGGAGCTCAGCCCTTTTACCCACTGGGTCACAAGCCATGCTTATTGAACAGAAGCAGATGGAATTACCACCAGTTCCTACCCACAGAGTGCTGAGGGAGCCGACTGTGGCTTTTCCTAAGTGTTAATTAGTTTCACCTGGCTCAGCCTTTAGCAATCACCTAATTGATTTTTTTAAAAAAAATCACTGAGTGCTGTGGCAATTACCATAATATTATGACAATATTTCCCAGTACAATAGAGAGCAGCTGAGTTGCAGAGCCACTAGGAGGACTCAAGATGTCCTGAGCAAAGATCTCTGAGGCAGCTTTTACTGAGAGTAGGTCAGAGCCCTCTTCTTTCTTCCACATTACTCAACTGGGAGGTAGGGAAGAAGACAGTAAATTTGACAGGCAGTCTTCTGAGAGGTGGCGGGGGTGGGGGGGAGGATGGATCTGAATCTTGGTACATTTTCTGTGCCAGTAAGATGTTTCTGCTCACCCAATCAGTGGCTGGTTCTCATTTCTCTCTTTCACATAGTCAATCTGAACAACAGATCGGTATTTTTAAATTGACATCTTAAATGACTGGAGATGGTATGTGAAGTTAGCTGTGGGTTATGTATATGTACTTGTCAGGGGAGACCCATTCCCCAGGGTAAGGCTGATCTTATAGCAGCCCAGACAGGTAAGCAGATGTGCTTATGTGGAGTGAGTCTAGGTAGGTTCCCCACCCCTGGAGGAACCATGAGGCCTCATCTACTCAAAAATATTCCTCCTCCTAAGAGCCTGACATAGAAATTGAAGTACCTACAATTAGTAAAAATGTCATGACAAAAAATGTGTGCCATACATGGCAAGGCTAATAGCTTCTTCTACCTACCCTGATGCCTTGTTGTGACATGGAAGTGATCTATGCTCTGGAAAACTGTAAATAGGTCATGAGATGGTGAGACCATATCAAGCTGGAGAGGCTTTGAATGTAGGTACGACAATGCTCTATCACCTAATATCCTGTCTAGTTAACTTCAGGAGGTGCACCAACAGATTTGCTTTAGTTAAGAAATTCATCACCTATTGGCTAATAGTCCAACATCAAACTAACTCTCTCTCTCCCTCTCTCTCTCTCTCACACACACACACACACACACACATACATATATGTATATATATGTATGTGTGTGTGTGTGTGTGTGTGTGTAAACATATATATATATATATATATATATATATATATATATATATATATATATATATGTATACATATGGAGAGAGAGAGAGAGCATGATTGTGGAAAGAGATTAGATTTGGACTCCAGACACCTGCTTTCAGATCCCGGCTCAGTTACTTATGAACCTGTGTGGCCATAGGAAAGTCACTGTATCTGAAGCAGCTCAGTGGTATTAGTAGAGCACTAAGCCTGAGGTAAAATCTAGACTCAGAAATTTACTAGCTGTGAGACTATGGACAAGTCATTTTACCTCTCTGGGCCTCAGTTTCCTCATTTGTAAAACAGTGGGTATGGACTCACTGACCTCTAGGGTTCATTTTATCTCCAAGTCTATTAACCTATGGGCCTGTGAATTCTTTGTATCTCATTTTATTCATCTGTAAATTGAAGGGTCGAACTAAATGGCCTTTAAGGTCCCTTGTAGCTGTAAATGTTTGAACCTGTGATTACATGGCTACTATAACAGGCATTCACATAGTTTTTTTTTTATTGTCTTGGCCCTTTCCTTATGCCTATGCACCATCCCGAGTAGACTGAGAAGAAGGAGAGAATGAGGACAATACCCAGACACACATATGAAGGAAGAAACAAAAGATTCTAGAGTTAGAAGTGATTTTAGATACCATCTAGTTCTATTCTGTCCTAGATTCATAGCCAGAAAGAAAAAAGAAATCTTAGAAGGCAGACTGGCACTTAGCACGATGGCTAGCCCATAGTAAGCACTTCATAAACCCGTGCTGAGTGATTCTTAGTGCTAATAATAACACAGAGAGGACAGATTGGTGCATCTTATCTTTAAATCTGGTTCACACCCATTATTTTTACAGATGACGTAACCAAGTCCCAGAAAAGGTAAGGTTGTCTGATTCCAAGTTCGTAGCTCTTCTATGCCAGTGTAATAATAACCAGAATGTGACAAGAGCTATAACTACAACATTTATATAGTGCTTTAATGATTGCGAGTTGTTCCCCAGGCACTTTACCATATGCTCATTTTTCATAATTTGTTGCTCAGGTAACATGCTTGTCTGCACATAATATAAATGAGCATTATTGTTAATATTATCCAGCACTTCCCACAGTGTTGGGCACATAGTAAGCACTTAATAGATGACTGCTGATTGATTATTATTGCTATTAATAATGATAAAGAGAAGAAATGTCAATTTTAAGATATTTTTAAGATGTTAAGATATATTAAAATATTCAATATTTTAATTGAAGAAAGTAAGGGGGATGATTATTTAATGTGTGTGTATGTTTTCTCTCCCTTCTGATTGTGGTTCCTCATTATAACAGAGGAACATTTTTACTCAGGTGAGTGATCTCCCCCCGTGATTACTTTTCAATCAATTTACAGCTACAGCAACTTTGAAAAAAATCTTCCAGCATGAATCATTTGGGTTTTTGACTTGTCTGAGATTTCCTTGTACAAAACAATTGGGTTACAGTGACTCATTGGAAAAACCCAATGCAAATTTGCATCATGAAGCTGCATGGCTGACTTTAGTCAGTACTAAAACCCAAGGGTTTCATCTGCCTGATACTTGATAGGCCTATGTGTAATTTCCAAAGACATTTTCATTTAGCAGACTTTTGCTCACTCAGCATTTTGTAGTAATGTATACTTTGATAGGTATATAATGCCACTACTGCCTACAGATTGCACATCTGTTTTTGAAGTCTAGGATTTGAAATGCTCTTTTAAATGCTATTTCTAGGCCATGTATTAGAAATGAACTGTTGTGAAAATAGGCTCTGAAGCTATTACTTATTGTATATCACCAGTCATCTCTGATTGAGATTGGGGACAGAACTAATAGAACAATATTTCTAAGCATGCGTGGATTGGGTTAAAGGGACACAGATTGGCATTCTAATGATAGATAGGAGTCATAACTATATAGGGCATTTATGGATGAGGAAACTTCATTTATCAATGCACATTGACACCTTCTCTGCAACTTAGTGTCTTAGAGAACTGCCTAGAGGTCTTCAAGGCAACTTAACTATACAGCCAGTATGTGGCAGAGATGAGATTTGAACCCAGGTATTTCTTACTCTGCAGCTATCTATTAACTTGTATATGCTGTCTCTTATACTTAAATGATCCTTCTTTCAAAAGCAGGACCCTTTTATATTGGTAAGGAACTCAGAATATAGCAGCATGTTAGGACCTAGAGGAGTTGAGATCCCCTACAAACATCCCAATGATATTCTAAAAATGATAGAGAAAAACAGTAATAGCTATAAACTTCTCCAGCCAGTAAGATCCCGTAAAAGACTGCCATCATTTCTAGCTTCTTTTAAGTCCCAACTAAAATCTCATCTTGTATAGGAAAGCCTTCCCCCAAGTCTCTTAATTCCTGTGCCTTCCCTCTCTTAATTTTTTCTATATATCCTTTATATAGCTTGCTTTGTATATTTATTTGCATGATGTCTACCTCATTAGACTGTAAGTTACCTGAGGGCAGGCACTGTCTTTTGCCCCTTTTTGTAGCTCCAGTGCTTAGCACAGTGCCTACCACATAGTAAGTGCTTAATAAATGTTTATTAACTGGTTGATTATCTTGCAGACCCACAGAGTGGAGACAAGCCAGGGTGGGTTGATGGCAAAGTGTGCAAAAAGCCCACCCACACAACAAAAGTCAGGGTAAGACTAGTACCCAGAGCTAGGCCTAGGCATCTCAACCCTCACCTATAGAATATGATGGGGGCAGACCAGTGCAAAGCAGCTCATACTCAGTCTATAGCAAAAGACAGCTAGATTTGTGGCCAGAATAGGCGAAACTTAGCCTGAGTCTCAACCACAGAAGGAAACCAGACTAGATCAGTGCCCAGATAACCCATACCTGAGTCACAGCAGGAGATGGGACTAGATTTGTCCTGAGGCAGCCAATGCATGAACCATGGCCTGAGTAGCTTTTGCCAACCCTAAGACCATCTTTTGTGCTCTTGAACAACAGAGGGCTATAATTCTAGTTCAACTCCTGGGGAAGTCCAGCACCCAGACATCTTGTATCTATACTAGTATTCACAGCAGTAGAAAGTACCAGTGCACCACCTGGGAAACAAAGCACATGGCATCTTGCAAAATTTCTACTAACAGAATAAACAACATCTGCTTGGGGCCTGTCAGGTTCACAGAAAGAAGTAGAGACAACTTGAGATTCAAGACTATGCAATGGTAGAGAAGTAATCAAGGCCAAAACCCAAGTTGACCCACCAAGAGATTGAGTCTAAACCCTGGAATTCTTGTAGAAAGTGGAGGCTAATCTCATCCACAGCACACAAAATCAAGCAGAACCTGTACATGTAATCTAAGAGTACAAGAGTTAGCGGAGTACTCTCTAAGCACTATACTCTAATGCAGAAACAAAGGCTGAAGACATGAGTAAATGGAAGAAAACACCAAGTACAGTGCAAAAATCTTATGGACCAAGAAGCCCAAGATGTAAACCCCAAAGAAAAGATTAATTCCACATATCTGAAGAGAGCCTCAGAGAAAAGAATGTTCCATCCACAAGGATTACAAGAGTACCTGGAAGAAATGAAGCAAGAGAGACAAAATGCAGTATTAAATCAAACAACAGAGAGGAAAAAATTGTAAGGAAAATTAAGAGCTTAGAAAAGATTGTGGTAAACTTTGACCCAACAATTGGCCATCCTAGAAATTATAATAAGATAAAGAGAAAGGAATTATTGCATAAGACAAGAAAAATATTTAAAACAAAAAATATTTTAAAAAGCAGAAAATATAAGGTGTATATTATCCAAAAAAATAAAGTTAAAAACAGGTCAAGTAGAGAAAATCTAAGAAGCTTTAGATAACCTGAAAATCATGACCAAATATCTTATATGCCATATTTTCATAAATCATAAAAAACTGCCTAGATTTATTAAAAGCAGAGGAAAAAGTAAAAATAGGATAAAAGCACACTGGCTACCTCCTAAATGAGCCTCCAAAATTAAAATTCCCAAGAAAACTGTCACCAAAATCCAGAGTTTCCAGGTCAAAGAAAAAAAAGTACTACAAGCAGCCAAAAAGATCAAGGACAAAGGAGCCATAGTCAGGATCAGAAAAAACTTGACAGTTGCCACTGTGGAGGAGAGGACAGCTTGGAATATGATATTCCAAAAGGCAAAAAAGAAATGATTACAATGAAAAATGGTCTATCCCATGATACTAAGTATAATCCTGAAGAAGAAAAAAAGATTTAGTAAAATAAAAGACTTTCCAGTATTTCCAACAAAAAGTCAAGAATTGAGTAAAACCATAAAATGCAAATGTGAGAGTAAAGGAAAACATAAAAAAATTGATTCATTGGAAAGGATTATAGGATAATAACTATTTACATTTTAACAGAGAAAAAAGTGTTGTGCCTAAATCCTAACATGTTAAACAGTAATAGAGAAAGTTATGTATGATACAAAGAGAGCTTTGGAGTGTTTTTTTTTTTTCTGTTTTGGTGGTTGTAAGAGACAAAAATGGCAGGGGAAAAGGAATATGCTGGAAAAGAAAGGAGAGAGCTTAATATTTCATATAATATGGCTGTGCAAGGTGAGGAATATACAAAGATAGAAGGAAGAGTAGAGGGAGTAGGCATCCTAACAAACTATTTTTTAATCAGACTTAGAGATAGATTAACATGTTACCATGCACACTTACATACCAACACATATCTCCAAGCACACCAAGCCTAATCTGCTTTTTAAGGTGTTATTTTTTCAGTATTTTTTGTGTCTCCTTTACCAAGGTGTTGACTTGTTTTTCATGATCTTCTGTCATCACTCTCATTTCCCTTCCCAATTTTTCCTCTACTTCTCTTACTCGATTTTAAAAGTTCTTTTAGAGTTCTTCCATGGCCTGAGATCAATTTGTATTTTTCTTGGGGGCTTGAAGCTTTGACTTTGTTGTTTTCTTTTGCATGTGTGTTTTGATTTTCCTTGTCACCAAAGTAAGATTCTATGGTCAGAGTTTCTTTTTTCCCATTGTTCACTCATTTTCCCAGCCTATTATTTGATTTTTAACTTTTTATTAAAGTAGGGTTCTGCTTCCAAGGTGGATGGTGCACTGTTCCAAGCTTCAGGTTTTTTTGTGCAGATACTTCCAGGGTCCTGTAACCTTTTACTTCTTCCAAGGTGGTCTGATCTAAGTAGAGGTGTTTACTGCTCTCCTGGCCTGTGCTCTGGTCTGTGAGTGACCACAAGCACTGTTTTCTGCCCTGGAACTATGAGGAGGGTCCCCCTCCTACTGCAGCTGCAAGCTCTATTATGCTAGAAACTCCTCCTTGTCGTGGGACTGCCACCCAGGACTGTGACCTGGATCTGAGTATGGGCAAAGCAACAGAATCCTGCCTCAATGGAAGCAAAAAGACCAATAGAATATCCTACTGACCACTTGTTTGACCCCATTATTCATCTGTGAGCTAAGCGCTCTGTGCTGATTCAGTTACTCCCAATGCCTGCTCCTGGTTTGCTGTGGCCAAGGCTGTGCTGGATCGGCCTTTGCTAGACTGTGCTCCACTCTCACAGACCTTTCAAGCTGACCTTCAAAGATGTCTTGGGTTAGGAATTTGCTTCTTTCCCTTTTTTGTGGGTTTTGCTGTTCTATAATATCTTTAAAGTAATTTTTATAGGCATTTGGTGGGGTTTGCGGGGAGAGCTCATGTGAGTCTCTGCCTTTTCTCCACTATCTTCAACAGTTCTTGCTCTTAAGGAGCTCACATAGTGGCGGGAGCAACAACACATAGGAAAGGTTTCAGCTGCAAGTCAGATGGAAAGGTCCCATGGTTCTTACATTGAAGCAGCAATGCAAATAAACTTTTTTTTCTCTGTTTTTTTTGGTATTATTTTGTTCTTTTGTTTTTTTTAATTTTATTTTAGTCTCAAACACCAGAACACAAATCCAGAATACAGAAAAGAAAGACATATCATAAGCTTAAATATTGGAACTTAAATACAAAGTAAGAAAGGAAAACAACATATCATGTACATAGTAGAATATGAGAGGATCAAAAATATGTAACAATAAATTTTCATTTCAAGAAAGTCTGTATGATATATACTACACATTGTGTTTAGAGCAGTCCGTATTTTCTTTGCTTCCTTGTAAGTTTTCTTTTGTTCTATGTTATGCACTTTTTTACTTTGTTCTCCTCCCCACTGCCCCAAAAGTCTACGATTAAGTGCGGCTATTTCTGTATAGCTATAGATATATACATACACATATACATACATATATTGACATACTTTCCCAAACATTCTACTCCTGATCTTTGCTTTTATGTTTGTGCATATCTCTTATTTCCTATCCCTCCTGCCTCCTCTACTTCTACCTACTACCTTACCCTCCTATTACTTGCCTACCTCCCTCCAAGGTATTCTCCCCTATTTGCCCATTCCCATTAGTCTAAACAAACTTCTATAGCCCCCTATAACCTATTCCCTCACTCTCCGCTCTAGAGATCCGTCCTTTATCCTCCCATTCCCATTGATCCAAACACCATTCTATACCCCACTTTTACCTATTCCTCATCCTTCCCTCTAAAGATCCCTCCCTTGTCCTCTCCTCCCTCCCTATCCCCTTACCATTTTATTTCTTTTGAATTTAAAAGACTTTTATACTCTTCCAGATATATAGTATTGTTCCCTCTTAAACCCATTCCTGATGAAAGCAGACTACCAGAACTATCAGCTCTCCTTCCCCATCTAATCCCTCTGTATCAATTCTTCCTCTTTCACCTCATTTGTATAAAATTATTACTCTTTTTAGCTGTTCCTAAATGGTTTTACTTTTTAAATTCATGTTGCACTCAGGTGCACACCAGTCTTTCTTATGAGCTACCCAATAAGAAGCTCAGACATATGTTTTGCATTTTACATATATAAAAAGTAAATAGTCTGTCCTTATTGAATCCCTTGTAATCAGTCTTTGGTATGTACCTTGTGTTTCTCTTGGCTCTTGTATGTCACATTTTCTATTAAATTCAGGTTGTTTTTTTCTTAACAAAGTCTTGAAAGTTTGATAATTGATCAAAAGTCAATTTTTTTTCATTCAGGTTTATGCTTAACTTTTCTGGGTATCATATTTTTGTCTGGAGCCCCAATGTTTGTGCTCTTTGGTATATAGTGTTCCAAGACCTGCAGTCCTTTAATGTCTCTGCTGCTAGGTCTTGTGTGACTTTAATTGTGGCACCATCATATTTAAATTATTTTATTCTTGTTGCTTTTAATATTTTATCTTTGACCTGGGGGTTTCAGAATTTGACTATAATATTCCTATGAGTTTTCCTCATAGGATCTCTTTTAAGTGGTGATTGATGGATTTTTGCTATTTCTACTTCTCCCCTTTGTTCTAATGCTTCAGGGCAATTTTCTTTAATTATTTCTTGTATTATTGTATCAAGATTCTTTTTTGATCATAGCTTTCAGTTAGTCAATTATTTTTATGTTTTCTCTTCTTGGTCTATTCTACAGTTCTGTTGTTCTTCTTATAAGATGTTTCACTTTCTCTTCTATTTTTTCATTATTCATATTTTGTTTAATTATTTCTCAATCTCTCATAATTTTGCTGGCTTTGCCTTGCCAATTCTAATTTTCAAGGTGTCATTTTCTTCCTTCAGATTCTGGATCTTCTTTTCTGATTGGTTGACTTTCCTTTCATAATCTTTTTGTTTTTATTGGATTATTCTTTTTTTTTTAGTTTTTCCTCCATCTCTGTGATTTGATTTTTAAAGGTTTTTTTAAAGATCTTCTATGCATTCTTTTTGGGCAGGTGACCATTTGAAGTTGCTCTTTGGGGTAAGGGGGTTTCTTTGCTTCAATATCCTCCTCTGAAGATGAATGCAAGTCTTCTCTATTCCCATAATAGTTTTCTATGGTTGGATTCTTTCTCCTTTGCTTGTGCATTTTTTGTGGTAATAGCTTAATTTTTGTAATCACCTCTGGGGTATGGGGGATGGTGCCTCTTGGCCCAGATCTTCAGTTCTCCCCTCTAACCAGGAGCCAAGCTTCCAAACTTCTGTAAATGCCCACAACCAGGGGCATTCTACCCCACCACTTCTGCACTTACTGGGCGTGTGCTTTTTCCTTCTCACCCTGCTGCTCTTCAAAGCACAGCTGGGTCTGGTGTTCCTTGTCAGCAGAGGTTCCCTCCATCTTCCCAGGCTCAGATCCCAACTCCCTTCACTGTCCCGGGGGCAAAAGTGCAACCTCTCAAACCAGTTACCTCACCCCAGGGCTTTCCACTTGTTCTTAAACCAGACCCTAGCCTGGAGGTGTATACTTTTCACAGGTACCAAACCTCTTCCTGGGATTTTTCTTCTGATCTCAAATTGTCCCAAGAAGACCCTTGTAGTGCCTCTATTCTTATTTATTTTTAACCACCCATAGTTCCCCTAAGGTTTATCTCTTTTGTGGGGGAAAATTTTGAGAGCTTGAGATTTTCCGATCTACTCCTTCATCTTCTCAGAATCCCCTCAGATGAACTTCTTTGATGTAATTTCCCCCTGATAAAATCATATCAGTTTCTGAAGTGAAATCATCGTTTGAAAATTTCTGGGTCTCCATTAACTATGGTTGACACACCTGCTCAAGTGGTTGCTAGGCTGCATGGCAACCAAAATGTCTCCTCAGATTGATGGCTGGGAGTGCTGGGCTGGAAGCATTGCTGTTCCAAAGATAAAGATGTTCTGGAGCCAAGAAGATCTAGGTTTAAATCTCTCCTCTGTCCTATACAGGCTGCATGACCCTGGGAAATTGACTTAACCTCTCAATTCTCTAGGTGATTTGTAAGAATATAAATTGCAGAGGTGTTGACCTGCATTAGTAGAAGAGTTTCTTAACTAGAAATTCCCTACATCAAAAAAAAAAATCACTGGTCCAGTGTTTATCCCTTCTCCTACAGAATTTGGGATTAAAATGAGCAGCCTCAGGAGGTAAGTGGTTTCCTCAGCATTAGAAATATTCAAGCTGATTGGAGGAAAATGCACGTATAGGTGAAACAGATTGTCTATTTCTTGCTACAGAATAGCTCCAATAACCAACTGGGGGTGTTTAACTACCATAAAGGGGTATGGAGTATCTGGATGAAGAATTACCAGTGCTAAAGTAGAATCTGCTTTTAATTGCATTGGAATAATAACGACAACATTGTTATTAATAGTTCACACTTATATGACATGTCATGGGGTCCAAAGTAATGATCATGTGAGGCATGGACATAGTATTGTTACCTTGTGATTAAATGAAACTGAAGCTTAGGAAATTACTTAAGTGACTGGCTAATGGGCACACCTTAGAAAAAATCAGAACTGGAAAGAGAAGCTCAGTCCTCAGGCTTTATGTAGTACTATTTCCCAACTACACATGATTCAGTGATTCCCAATGGTTTTTGTTCCATGAACCCTTTTCAACAAAACAAAAAAAATGTGCTATGAACTGCTAGGATAATTTAATGTATTATTCTTCATATAGTATTGGATTTATTAAATGCTTACGATAACTAGAATAACTTTTGTTCCCCAAAGTTCCAAATTAAAATTTATAGTATATAATTGTAATTATGCGATATAAATTTTTTCTGCTTATAACTGTAAAATCTCAGTAAAATTATAAAACTAATTATAGAATAATTATGAATATTTTATGTGGAACATTTTAAAAAATGAAAAGTAATGCTATGAGACCTCATATGCTTACTATTATTTGTAAGACTTCATATTATATTTGTTTATTTTAAAATGTTGTTGAATATCAATAATATTTTAATGAAAATTACAACTTGTAGGTGCTTAACATAACATGATAATCATATATAAATTTAATTTAGATGGGCTTTTTTACTTGAACAAAGGTTGGCAGTATTTGTCTCATAATCAAATACCATCTTAAATCTGGATCTATATCAAATTTATTTCTGTAACCTGATTTAAAAAGTGTAAAGTGAAAATGCTCACACACACGAATATGTGCTAGAAAATGGTAGGATAATTTTAGAAGCTCTCTTGCAAAAAGATGGAAATTCTTTTTTTTTAATTTTTGGCCACCTAAGTAATCAATGAAAATTAATAGTTCTGTTGTCATTCTTTGTGACTTCATTTGGGTTTTTTTTGTCAGAGACACTGGAATGGTTTGCATTTCTTTCTCCTGCTCATTTTACAGATGAGGAAACTGGGGCAAACAAGGTTAAGTGACTTGGGCAGGGTCACACAGCTAGGTATCTGAGGCCAGATTTGAACTCAAGGAGGTGAATCTTCCTGACTCTAGGCCTGTCATTCTATCTACTGTGTCACCTAGCTGCCCCATAAAATATTCATTTACTTTTCTAGTAGATAATGACAGTGACTGCATTAAATGAAAAAAAATTGTATAACTGAAAATATACTAGTGAATGAAATGAAAGTACGATTATATGAAATTAAAATATCCTGAAATTCAATTGCATATGTTCCTTCATGTTAACAATGTTTACATATAAACTAACCTTTGTCAGGAAAAATTCTCTTCAGATGGTTTTTCTTCTACCACTGGTACACCTGCTACATTCTCACAGTACTGAAGTACTGATCAGAGTTGACAAACAGTTCGTTTGAAAATCCTCCAAACAGAAGAATAGTAACATAAGTGAATGATAAGTTGAACTAGGAAAACAATCCGAATATTGTAATTAGAGGCAAAATAAGGTTTATTTCTGAAGGATGTTTGTGGTGGTTCATGATAGTTTCAAGGTGGCTTATAATGTGCGTGACTAGTAATCGTGATTTTCCAGCAGCCCTGATGTTTGTGCTACAAGAATGTGAACGTTCCTACCATCTTGATCATATGACTTCATCATTGATGAGGTCTGATTAGAGTATAAGAGAGGAACGGGGGAACTCTTCTGGTCTAAGGTACAGAGTGCAAATGAGGGGATGTGCATGTGTCTGACCATCCATTGGAAATTGGTTTGCATTCAAATGTCAAATCCTTGTTTCATTTAAGAAACTATTTGATAACAGGTTGAGAAACAGCAACAACACATTGCACTTAGCCAGAAGCAGTTCGATGTAGTTGTAGAAACACCACATTCATTCTGCACATGATCATGATGGTTTAAAAAAAACTGCAAAAACAAACCTATATTGCTTCAAACATGCATATGGTTTTGTGGTCATAGAGAAAAAAATATCTTCATAACATAATTAGGCTATTACTTACTGTTCAAAGCTGTATTGAATAATTTTAACACTAACTCTTTGGACCATGGCTTTGAAACTCCAAGATGTTCTTGAGCTTCTCATGACAATCACTGCCTTATAGTTTCCTATGATGACAGCCCTCATTTGGATATGCAAATTCCAATTTATTTGTTAAATCAATCCAATTATTTGGTGGATGCATAGTTCGAAAGATAATTTCTCGTCTATAAAATGAGTGGTGAATCATTTATTCTTCAAGCTCCCTTCACATTATAGAATTTTATGATTCTACATCCTGATTTTAGAAAACCTGAATTACTTATGATTTACCTATTTGTTCCTTTGGGCTATTGTATTTAAAATCATTTATAATCACAGTACTGAGTTTTGCATTACTGTCCTGAAGCCATGAGAACTTAGCCTACCTGTAGGAGATAATCTGATTCCCATTAAATTAGAAAATTGATTAATTCTGATTATTCAAAATCATAGAGATTGCAGCCATGTAACGTTTTCTAACTGTGCAGTTTTATAGAAACAAATGTGCTTGTGTAGGGAGGGGCAGCTCCCCATGAGCTCCTTTAGAAACTATTACACCATTTAATTAAAAACATTTACTTACACGTTTGCTTCCTGCTGCTTGCCTTACTCCCATTAGTGAGCTTTAAAATGTTTCCCTTTTCCAATTGTATCTCTTTGAACACTGTTTGTCCAATATTGATTCCCTCTATGATGTGGTTTGAATGCAGCTGACGGCTGTTTTGTTTCACAACTTTGATTCATGCAGCTCCTGCTGCTGCCAAAGTATTTCTTTGTGTACTAGCTTCATCAATTGACCTCAGCACAGCTCTGGGAACAGTATTTGTTTAATGGCTGCAGCTGAGGGAGCTCAGAACATCTTTTTCATATTATACATTGTGCTTCTATAGACTTCATCTGACTTCTCAAAGTACTTTGCAAATGTCTTAATTAAACTCACACAATAACCCTGTTGAGGAAGGTATAATTATCCACACCTTAGAGACATAGCAACCAAGGTAAAGGGATTTGCCCAAGGTCAGATAAGGAATTGTTAGTTACTCCAATGTTACAACATATGGTGATCACTCATCTCCTTTGCCTGGATAAAAAAAATTACTGGTGATTGTATTCCTCCCTTTCTCCTGACTTCTGTTACACCTCTTTTTCATTTAAGTAATGACCTTGCTTCAGATCTAGCAATCCCTTTACCTGACTTACTGATACCATCCACTCCTCCCCTCAAAACTCTAGTGTCCAAACTCACTCTTAAATTGTGTACCATTTAAGCTTTTTACTCAGATTTTTTCTAGTTGTGTTCAAACACACATATGTCTTTTCCCCCCACCATGCTAAAAAAAATCCCTTAAAAACCTTGCCTTTGCTTCCTCTCTTGCTTTTCATTTATATCCCAACTCATTGAATATACTATTCATTTCCTCTGTTTCCATTTCCTCCCTTCTAGCACTGTCTTTGGCTACATCCAAAGTAGATTTCTTCTTCTTTGCTCTACTAAAGCTATGCTCATGATTATAACCAAAGAATTACACACAATTTAACAAAACAAACAAAACCCTTCTCTATATTGGTTTGATATTCCCTCAGTGATAGTCATTTCCTCTTGGAATTCTTCTCTGGTCTTGCATTTTATGGCACCATTTAATATGAGTTTTCCTTATATTTCTCATTGCTATTTTTATATCTCCACTCCTGGATTTCCTTCTCTCTTCCATGTAGGTGTGCAAACAACCAAGCTCTATCTTACAATTACTCCAACATAGATCAAGGAAGAACAACAGACTGAGTAAGGATCGGGAAATCTAAGGAAAAATCATTGCAAGCCATTTCCCCCACTACTATTCTTCAGTTACACTTTCCTTTTCTAAGCTCATATTTCTGCATGGCTTCTCCTTTTAATTGTACATGATTTCTGCCATTCCCTGCCACTCTCCCCACCCCATGCTACCTCTCTTTCCTAAATATTTTCTTCCAAGTGATCTCAGATATCCTTTGTAATTAGAGCTGCTCTATGTATATTGCCTTCTACTAATTCTAATTCAGTCCCCAGTCAGTTAACAATAGTTAACAAGTCTATTAATTATGTACTATATGCCAGGCACTATACTGAGTGTTAGAGGATACAAATAAAGGTGGAAAAAAACAGTCCATATTCTCAAGGAGCTCACAGTTTAATGGAAGAGAAAGCATGGAAAAAAATATATACTAAAATACAAATATAAGATAAATATGGGATAATCAATGAAGGGAAGGCAGTAACATTAAGCGGGATCAGGAAAGATTGGATTTTAGCTGGGCCTTGCAGGAACCTAGGAAGACAAAAGACAGAGATGAGTGGGTAGAGAATTCTAGGCATGGTGAAAACCACTGAAAAGGTCCAGAGTCTGGAAATAGAGTGTCTGTTGTCGAGGAAAAATAAGCAGGCCAATGTTGCTGGATCGCCAGGTATGTATGGGTGAGTAAAAAAAAAAAAAAAGCAGGAGGGGGCCAGGTTGTATGGGACTTTGAAAGCCAAACACAAAATTTTATATTTGACCTTGGAGGTGATAGGGAGCCCCTGGAGCTTACTAAATAGGAAGAGACATGGTTAGATCTGAGCTTTAGGAAGATTAATTCATCAACTGAGTGGAGGATGCACTAGAATAGGGAAAGATGAGGCAGGGAGTCTGACCAGTTGGCTATTGCCATAATACAGGTGTGAGGTCATGGGGACCAGTACCAGGGTAGTTGCAATATCAGAAAAAGGGGGTACATTTGAGAGATGTTACAAAGGTAAAATCAACAGGACTTAGCAACATATTGGATATGGGAGTAAGAGAATGAAGAGTCAAGGATGACACCTAGGCCGGGAGCATGAGTGACCAAATGAATGTAGATACCCTTGAGAGTAGTAGGGAAGTTTGGAATAGGGGAGGATTTTGGGAAAAAGATAAACTCAATTTTGGACATGTTGAGTTCAAAATATCTATAGGACATACAGTTTGGATATGTAATAAGCAGGTGGAGATGTTAGATTAGAGGTTTGCATAGGTAGGACATAGTCCTGCAGGATTAGTCACCATTAGTGAATATATTCTAGGCAATGATCCAGCAAAGGAGATTGAGAAAAACAAGCAGGTAGAAGTACAGGGAGAATAATGTTATGGAAAATTGGAGAAGAGAGGATATCAGGGAAGGAGAGGGTGATTAACATTGCCAAAGGCTACAAAGGGATCAAGGATGAGAACTGAGAAAAGGCCATTAGATTTAACAATCAATATCATTGGTTACTTGGAAGAGAGTAGTTTTTGTTGAATGATGAGGTTAGAAGCCAGACTGTTGACAGTTAAAAAGAGAGGTAAAGAAAAGGAAATATGATAATTAATTATAGACAACCTTCTCAAGGAGATTAGCCACAATATACAGAAGAGATATGGGGTGATATCTAAGTTTTTTGTTTTTGTTTTGAGAGGGAGACATGAAGACATGAATATGTTTGCAGTTAGTAGGGAAGAAGTGAGTAGACAAAGAGAGAATGAAGATAAATGAAAGGGTGGGGATGATGGAGGCAGCAGTTGATTGAAGAAGAGATAATGGACTGGGGATCACTTGTGCACTTAGGTGTATTTGCCTTGATAAAGAGGTCTACCTCTTTATGAGGCAGGGAGGAATGCAGAAGTCTTATTTAGAAGGTAGAGACTTATTTAATTCAAATTCTCTCATGCTATGGATCAGCAACAATCAAAATGTTGCCTGGGGACCCCTAGGAGTTCTGAAGACCATTTAAGGGTGTTTATGAAATCAAAATTATTTTCATAGCAATATTAATATATTATAATTTATAATATAGTAAATATCAATAGCTTTACTTTTGTAACTGAAATCTCTTTTGGAATAATAATTTTTAAGAATATAAAGGTATTTGTGGTGTTAATGTGATTAAAAATCTTCCCCACCTATTAATCCCATTAATAGGTCTCAGATGGAGCTAGTTAAGGGAAACTTGATTAGGGGAGGCTTGTTTGTAGGAAGGCCCACACCCTTTTGCTAATTAGGTCAGGAGGGTTGTGAAGCCCTCCAGCTCTAAAAAGGGTATGTATACTCTGAGGGTAGCTGTTAAGCTCTCTCTCAAAACTTCCAGAGGAGAGGATGCAGGCAAGCAGACAGCTAGGATTTGTGAGTGAGTGTTTACAGGAAGGCCCTAGCAGAGGAGAAGGTTATGGGATGGTTTGGCTCCCTGTTGTGATATTGTGATTTTAATATTTTTTAGTTTTCAGTATTGATTTCCAAAAGATTTTGGTTTACAAATTTTCTCCCAATTTCTACCCTCCCCCCACCCCGTCACTCCAAGACATCATATATTCTGATTGCCCCATTCCCCAGTCAGCCCTCCTTTCTGTCACCCCACTCCCCATTCCCCCATCACTTTTCCCATTACTTTCCTGTAGGGCAAGATAGATTTCTATGCCCAATTGCCTGTGTATCTTATTTCCCAGTTGCATACAAAAACAACTTTTTTTGAGCATCTGCTTTTAAAACTTTGAGTTCTAAATTCTCTCCTCTCTTCCCTCCTCACCCACCCTCCTTAAGAAGGCAAGCAATTCAACATAGGCCACACATGTATCATTATGCTAAACACTCCCATAAATAGTCATGTTGTGAAAGACTAACTATATTTCCCTCCCTCCTATGCTGTCCCCCTTTATTCAATTTTCTCCCTTGACACTGTCCCTTTTCAAAAGTGTTTGCATTTGATTAATTCTCCCCCCTATCTGCCTTCTCTTCCATCACCCTCCCTTTTTATCCTGTTCCCCCTACTTTCTTGTGGGGTAAGATACCCAATTGAGTGTATATGTTATTCCCTCCTCAAGTCAAATCTGATGAGAACAAGATTCACTCATTCCCCCTCACCTGCCCCCCTTCCCTTCCAAGGAACTACTTTTTCTTGCCACTTTTATGTGAGATGATTTACCCCATTCTAACTCTCCCTTTCTCCCTTTCTCAATATATTTCTCTCTCATCCCTTAATTTAATTTTATTTTTTTAGATATCATCCCTTCATATTCAACTCACCCTGTACCCTCTGTTTATAGATATGTATCTTCAACTACCCTAGTACTGAGAAGGTCTTGTGAATTACACACATCATCTTTCCATGTATGAATGTAAGCAAAACAGTTCCACTTTAGTAAGTCCCTTATGCATTCTCTTTCTTGTTTACCTTTTCATGCTTCTCTTGATTCTTGTGTTTGAAAGACAAATTTTCTATTCAGCTCTGGTCTTTTCACTGAGAAAGCTTGAAAGTCCTCTATTTTATTGAAAATCCATATTTTGCCTTGGAGCATGATACTCAGTTTTGCTGGGTAGGTGATTCTTGGTTTTAATCCTAGCTCCTTTGACCTCTGGAATATCATATGCCAAGGCCTTTGATCCCTTAATGTGGAAGCTGCTAGATCTTGTTATCCTGATTATGTTTCCACAATACTCAAATTGATTCTTTCTGGCTGCTTGCTGTATATAGAATAAAGGCAGAATTCATGACTTCGAAGAAAATCATGAATATGCCTGAATGGTTCATAATCGCAGGATATAAGGAATTCTCTGAGTAGAAGGCAGAGGAATTAAAGCATTTATTCAAGCTCCAAAGTAGCAGCACAGACCAATGCCCCCAATTCAATATCCTGGCCAAAAGCTTCCAGGCCCAATAATTCTGCCTTATAATAGTAACCAGGAGGTTACAGAGAAACATTATGGCAGTAAACCAAATCATACACGTGCTTCCCCCCAATGCTAGGCCCCTCCAGTAAGACGATTACTGACTGGCCTCAAGCCCTTGCTCAGCACTCTCTGGGTCTGAGAGGGTCAATCCTGCTCTCAGTAGCGCCTGCTGCTTTGGCTTCTTCTGCTTCACCTTTGGCTTCTGCTTCTGCTGGTTCTGCTTCCGCTGCTCCTCCTTTTCCTGCTTCCACCAAGTCTCATTCTCCAAGCTCTGTTCTCTCTTTTTATACAGTCCTTAGATGTCATCCAATTGACTAGAAGATCATCTGAGCAACCAGACCTTAGGCGCCTACTATTGGCTCTGGTCTTAGCAGCTCCTCTTAGGACCCTGAGGGCTTCATGCCCACATAGGCTTAGCATCTGGTAACTAGTGGTTTGGGCCTGCTTGGGAGCAAAGACATAATCAGACCTCCCTTCATTGGCCCCACCTGGAGCCCCACCTGAAGCCTATTGAAATGAGGTGGGGCAGGATCTTCTTATTTTCTGTTTGCCTTTGCACAGTATTTTCTCCTTGACCTGGGAATTCTGGAATTCGGTGACAATATTTATAGGAGTTTTCTTTTTGGGACCTCTTTCAAGATGTGATTGGTAGATTCTTTCAATTTCTATTTTACTCTCTGGCTCTAGAATATCAGGGCAATTTTCTTTGATAACTTCTTGAAATTTGATGTCTAGGCTCTTTTTTTGATCATGGCTTTCAGGTAGTCCAATAATTTTTAAATTATCTCTCCTGGATCTATTTTCCAGGTCAGTGGTTTTTCCAATGAGATATTTTACATTGTCTTCCATTTTTTCATTCCTTTGGTTCTGTTTTATAATATCTTGATTTCTCATAAAGTCACTAGCTTCCACTTGCTCCAATCTAATTTTTAAGGTAGTATTTTCTTCAGTTGTCTATCGGACCTCCTTTTCCATTTGGTTAATTATGTCTTTCAAGGCATTCTTCTCCTCATTGACTTTTTGGAGCTCTTTTGCCATTTGAGTTAGTCTATTTTTAAGGTGTTATTTTCTTTAGTATTTTTGGTTCTCCCTTAGCAAGTTATTGACTTGTTTTTCATGATTTTCTTGCATCATTCTCATTTCTCTTCCCAATTTTTCCTCTACTTCTTTTACTTGCTTTTCCAAATCCTTTTTGAGCTCTTCCATGACCTGAGACCAATTCATATTTTTCTTGGAGGCTTTTGATGTAGGCTTTGTTGACTGCTTCTAGCAGTATATTTGATCTTCTTTGTCACCAAAGAAAGATTCCAAAGTCTGAGTCTGAATCTGAGTCCGTTTTCGCTGCCTGGCCATGTTCCCAGCCAACTACTTGATCCCTTCAGCTTTTTGTCAGAGTATGATTGCCTGTAGAGTAGAGAGTACTTTGTCCCAAGCTTGAGGGGCTGCGCTGCTGTTTTCAGAACTACTTCTACACAGCAAGCTCTGCCACACCAACACTCTTCCTCCCCAAAGAACTACCAACCCTGATTGTGACCCAGATCCAAGCAGGTTCTGCACTCCCACTCTGACCCACTGCTTAATTCCTCCAACCATGTGTGTCTGGGGCTGGAAGCAATGGTAGCTGGAGCTCTCGCCCCCCCAGGGCTGGGGAGCACTTCTTTCACTTGATCCAGTTGTTTTTCCAAGTAACCTGCTCTGTTGTCTTTGGCGTTTGTGGGTTGATAAGTCTTGTAACTGCCACAGCTTAATGATTCAGCACCCTGTGGCCTGTTCTGCCTTGTTCCTGGTCTGGTTGGTCCTGGCACAGCCCATGCTGAGCTGTGCTCTGCTCAGCTCCCAGATCCATGTGATAAACCCTTCCCAGCGACCATCCAGGCTTTCCCGGGCTGGAGCCCTTCCTCCCTCTGCTATTTCATGGGTTCTGCAGCTCTAGAATTTGTTCAGAGCCATTTTTACAGGTGTTTGGAGGGACCTGGGGGAGAGTTTAAGGAAGTCCCTGCTTTCCAGCTGCCATCTTGGCTCTACCCCCGATATTGTGTTTTAAATTCTTTGCTGTCATAATGAAGTGGGCTTGCAGGTTTTGGTTGCTATGTTGAATTGGAGTTATTGGTTTTGGGATTTGATTCTCTAACATCTAAATAAATGTTTTCCTTCTGCCTTCTATATGGAGAATCTCATATTCTGCCATACAGAACTTTAAAGGCATATTCATGATCACCATCAATATTGTGACACTTGCCTTACTGATACAGTATTCTAAGACCAAAGAGTTTGAGTAAGACTGCCATAGATAATTCTGTTTGATCTAGTCACTTCAGTGAAACATTTATATTTCTTTTGTCCTTTCTAGTGCATATGATAAAAATTCCTACTTATTGTATATCTCTTCCCTATTTATAACTGCAAACTTAATTTCATTTCCTCAATGATGCTTTCCCTCAAAAGTACAGCTCATTTCCTAGTCTCCTAGCAAAATTTCAGATTAACTTTTCCTCCTCCTAGAGGTCTTTCTGACTTTGACAACAATTCTTTATCTAGTAATCTGTACTTTATGGATAATATAAAAGACTAGGCCTTCTACTGTCCACCAGTCTTGATGTCTTACCAGTTATCTGCCCCTGTATCTATTCTAAATGTTGTTTCATTGTATTTTTGTGTTCATAAGCACACTATGTTCAAATATTTATTAGCATGTATATTTGAGGTTGAGTCAAGTGGCAAGAGCAAGGATAAGAGATATACAGCCCAAGCGCTGCATTGGTTCTCACTAAATCTACAAAAACCTAGAGAAATTCCTAAAAGGGTTGGAGGAATCCTTTCTCTAGAATCTATGGGGGAAAGTGGATAAGTATTAAATTAAAAAGACATGATTGAGATGTCACTGCATAGAGAAGTGCACAACCTCATTGATGAGATTACAGAAACTTTAGAGTATTACAGTTTACACAGTGTGTTTGGGTATGTATGCTATGGTTAAATAGTATCCTAGTTAACATTCTTAGAAGAGAATAGCAATTAGAAAGCACTAGGCTTGTGGTTATATATTTATGCTGAAGCAAAACTCAAGACCATTTACCTTTAATGTAGGAGTTGTTATGTAAAACTCTTGTCTGAGTCCAGTGCCTGCTATACAATATGTGACATTCAAATGAACTTGTGAAACTAAACACATTTTAGCACTTATAAATGGTCATTTATAGTTTTAGTGAATGCATGATATCTTCATTAAAATAAATGATTAGTCTCAGCAACAAAATTATATACAGAACTCAGACCACATTTCTATGTTGATATTAGCCCATGCTGCTCCTTCACCATGGTTTCTTGTTTGTAAGAAGGGGAAAGGGAGAGGAAAGATAATTTTTGAAGGTTCTACTACATTATAGGCCCTGTGTTAAGTGCTTTAACAATATGTCTCAATCCTTATAAGAACTCTATAAGAAAGGTGCTAATGTAAAAACCTGATTAGATATACAAGTCTAACTCATGAGGAGTCAAATTGTATTCTGAGCATGTGGAGGATAGTTATTTTTATGTTTTCATTCAGTGATTCAATCTATTGTGGTGGAGAGGAGGGGCACTGATTGAATCCACATTTTTGAAATGTTTGGAATCCCAAAGGATATGGCAGGCCATGAACTCAATCATTTTAGAATCATGTCAATATCTTAATTGTATTTCTTTTTCATGGTCCTCTGGCATTGTATTTACAACTTATATTCAAGTCAAAGAATGGCATGGGCATAATTTAGGGCCACTTTGCAGGCAAGCATGAATAGTATTATCTTCTCAATATTCCTTGCTGCTTTTCTACAAACTGGAATTCTGAACCTGCAGAATGTAATTTTTATGTAGATCCATTGTTGTATGTCTTCTTCCTGTTCAACTTAACCTCCAGTACCAGGAAAATATTTAAGTAACAGCTAAAATTTATCTGCCATATTAACAATAATCTGATATTTGCAAAGCACTTTAAGGTATGCAAAATACTTTACATATGTTAGCTAATTTGGACCACAGTCCAAATCCGAATGCTATATAGGTAGGTGCTGTGAATACTCTTATCATAACTATACAAATAAGTAAACAAGCTCAGAGGGGTTAAGTAATTTGCTTATGGTCAAACAGATAGAGGTAACATTTGAATGCAGGTCTTCCTAACTCTAGCTCTAGCATAGCACTGCAGAATCTCAGGTGAAAGAAATGTCAGAGGCTAGCTAAGTCAAATCAATACCTGAATCCTCTTTATAGCACATCTTACAAGTGTTCATACAGCCTTGCTTGAAATTCAGTGATAATGAGGAACATGCTACCTCTGGATTAAGTTTTAGAAAACTATTAGGACTTTCTTCCTTAATTTTCTACACCAAGCTTTCATTTGCCTTTTTAAACCTCCTTCTTATTATGTGTAGTTATGCCCTCTGGGAGGCAAGAAGATCTAATCGAATCCATTTTCTATAGCCCTTCAGAAACGGGAAGACAATCATGTGTCCCTGCTAAGGCTTCTTTTCTCCAGGATAAACATCCCCTCTGTACTAGGCTGCAGCCATGTAAAAGTTCCTTCTTGTCTTTCCTTCTTAATATTTGTAAAAAGTGCTCCGCACATTACCTAGCACACTGCAGGTACTATATAAATGCTTATTCCCTGCCCTTTCCTCTTCCCTACTTTCATCTCTAAGGGCATGATGGTGAGGATCATGCTGATGATTTTTGTGTATGAAACTTCAGCCTTTTTCCTAAAGCTTCTAATTCCTGTTACCTTCAGAGAATCAACAGCCATCTAACTGTCATAGCCGACAACAGGTTAGCAGCAAAGTGATCAGGCAACAAAAGAAGTTGATTTGAAAGAAAGGACACTATCATTTAAACATCAATCCCTGCAGTGAATTGTCTGGTAATGATATTACTATGGCTACTAATAGTAATAAGGAATTCATTGCAGACATTTGAGAGGCATTTTATAATTATGCAGTTCTTTCACGTAGGAACATAGATGACAAAGCTGGAAGGGAAGTCAGAGGCTACGTGGTCCAACCCTCTCCCCTTTCTGATAAGGAAACTGAGATCCAGCAAGGTTAAGTGACTTCCCCAAATTCGTGCAAAGTAACACACATCAGAGTCAGAATCTGAACCTAGCTCCGCTGACTGCAAAACTAATTCTCTTCCCACTGTTGTTTTCTAGTTGTTTCAGTTGTATTAGACTCTTTGTGACCTGATTTGGGGTTTTCTTGGCCTAAAGATAATACAGTGGTTTGCCATTTCCTTTTCCAGCTCATCTTGGGCAAATAAAGTCAAGCGACTTGCCCAGGGTCACATAGCTAGTTAGTGTCTGAGGCCAGATTTGAACTCAGAAAGATGTCTTCCTGATTCCAGGCCCAGCACTCATGCAAAGTAATACATGCCAGAGTCAGAGTCAGCTGTTTTCCCACTGTCTCATACCTAATCTTGATACACATTACCATATTGTTCTCATAATGACCATAATAGGTAGGTGAGTCAGGTACTATTCTAAATTCTACAAGTTTATAGAGATGAGATGATTTTCCCAAGTTCATACAGATAGATAGTAAGCTAGAATTCAAACAGACATTTTGTGACTCCAAGTGTAGTCTCCTTTCCACTATACAATGTATATTAGACACAGCACATACAAAAAAGGCCAATTTATAGCATTCTAATTTGTCATGAAGAACAAGGTGCCTTCCTTACCTCAGATCACTGGGTGTAATAAGCCAAAACTAGCTCAGGCTGGGTTGGTATGTTGAGATTCAGTATTGTAATAACAAGAGGTACTTGCAGTCCATCTAACAGTTAATGAAAGGAGGACTACTGAGCCATAGCAAGAAAAGGGTGATCAGAGAAGGGAGAAGGACGTGGATTGAAGATGAAACTTTAATTAAAGTGGAATAAAGCTTCTTGGAATTGTTCATGCTGCTTCTGTGTGGTCAGAAGGCTGATGGAGGAGTTTCCTTGTGTTCTGTCTGTTTCTTTTACTCAGGGACCAGAAAGCTACCTCGATAGCCTGAGTCTTACTCCCTTGAGGTAATTAAATCTCAAGGACAGTTTCAGTACTTTTTAAGGAAAAGCCAGTCTAACCAAAGAGGAGAGGGATATTGCCCCCTACATAGCAGGAATATCATTAAGAAGCAAATACCGCCACGATCTGCATTCCTTGGTCATTTGAGGAGAGAAAGTCAAACTAGCATAGCTCTGCATCTGGATCTCTATGTTCCCACAGGCATATTTGGTTTTTAGTACCCATAGGACTCTCTAGGGATACTAAGTTTCTCTGTTTCCCACATGTTTGACTCATCAGTGGTGTTCAGAAATTTGAGAGTGTGTTAAGAAAGTCTGGTCAGGGCATCAGACTAGGTAATGAAAGGGTATACATACATGGATGTGTATATGCAATGTGATATATGCACCTGTGTATACATGAGTTACATATGCACACACACGTACATATGTATACATACATGAATGTGTGTATATATGCATGTATATACATATACATAAATATACACATACTACTGATTGTGGTATGTTCAGAAAGTTCAATCACTAACAGTTCTTAGAGAGTCTTCAATATACCTCTCTTTGTCCATTCTTCTGTGTGCAATGGTGATCCCTCATATTCTGGGTTATTCGTGACTCTAGCACAGCATTGCCAGCCATACCGCTGCTTCTGCAACTCTGTGTCAACATATTCTTGTCAAATATTTTTAATGTCCATCTTTGGGGAAAATTGAACAACAGCATCTACGGTGAGTCAGAAGCTATTTTAGAATTTTATATATTTGTTTAGAAAAAAACCCCAAAGTCTACAGACATCTCATAGAAAGTAGTTGGATTTCAAATTCAAATAACTGAAAATTTTATTTACAGAAGAAGAAAAGAGCTTATTATATCTTAGTTATAAAATATCAGATTCAATTCAATTAAAATTCATTTATTGATAAAATGACAAATGAAACAAAAACAAACAACCCCCCCCTCAACCAAACCTGTCAACAGCTACCCAATGAACTCTGCCCTCTAGAAGCCCATATTAAATTTCCTCAAGCCAAAAATGAATAGCCTTGCCTTGGTAACTTGTGCTAATTTCCTTACTTTAATTTTACAGTTATCATTGTACTTGCAACTTACAAAACCCAACAAGAAGCTTTGTCCTTGAGCTACCTGAAAAAAGGATCAATTCCTGTGATATTTCTGGTATAAATGAAACCTGAGATTTCCAGTTATCTCCTAATAAGCCTTCTGAGATAGTTAGCCTGATGGGCTTACAGAGAAATAAGTTGACTGAGGCCTATCAGCATCTTCCAAACAGGGAATCTGGACTGTCTTCCAAAGGAAAAACCAAGAGTTTATTGTCTTCACAGAATGATTTTAATCCAAGCAATTAATTTGCTGCATTTAATTATCCTAAATTCAATTAAACAAACATTCATCAAATGATGATTTAGGCTATAAGGTCAGACCCCTTCATAAAGATTAAGAGGGGAGACTATGCAAATGGTAACAGCTAGAATGATTGATGAATACCCGTGAGTGTAAGCTGGCTATGACTCCAAATGAATTTGGCCAGTCCTTCCTTGAGTTTATCCTTACCTGGCATACTAATGATTCAAAGGTGGCTGGAAATTTTTCTCCTTAGATTATATCCTCTGGCTCCATTTGTATGCCTCAATAAGACCTAATAGACCTGTAACATGTGTAGACTTTCTAGAAAGTCAGCAAGTGGCCTGAGTTGAACCAGTTGTCTGGGATTCAACTAACCATTCCTGTAAATTCCTTTCCTTGAATTGTGCCAAAGCAGGGACTTGGGATGAAGTGAGCCAGAGACCACACATGCTTTATAACCTTGTGAGTATGGGCTTATACCTTGCATACTATTTAATATGTCCTATCATTAGCTTAAAGCAGGTATGGCTTTTTTTCTGTTTCATGAAGTCCTAAATTAAATAGGATAAGTGTCTATTATATAATGGGTTTGAGGATTTTTTTTTATAAAAATGGAAAATGTATCAATCCCTGCTCTCCAAATGGAGATAAAACATGCATACAAATAATCAAAGTTAACATCTAATATCTAACAGGTCTAGTTTGAGAAAGAAGAGTTGAGGAAGCAGTACATAAATCCTATGAGGACAGGCTATATTTCATCCTTTTTATCCTTTTATGTCTTTTTATCTCCATCATCTGCACAATGCATCTTGTTTAACATCCAATTTACAGGAAAATGTTTGTTACATTTTGTGGATGCAGAAGTTTAAAGTAATGGAGCTTGGATGACATGCCTAAGGTTGCTGAAACTCACCTGTCCTCTCACTCTTGGTTGGATCGATTAAAACCAACATGTTGTGATGTAGTGGAAAGAATATATAGCTTAGGTCCTGGCTCCGTTATTTATTACCAGTAGGATCTTTGGCAAGAGATTTCACCTCCCTCAGTCTCAACAGCCTCATTTACAAGGTGAGGCATTTGGACTAGATGATCTTAGAGGTCCCTTTCTAGCTCTAAATCTGTGATTGTTGTGTGTGCACACCAGCTTGAGTGTGGCTCCTTCTACAAATAGGTCTCCCTAAATGATTTGGAATGATGGTGATTTTAATCATTCTCTTTGATGGATTTACTTCCATTGACTTTTGTGGCTTTCACTAATTCATCTGTCCATTCTTTCAGAATGCTTGAACTGATCTTGTGAGTAGATATAAGGTGAGGTCATTTGGGATAATATACATGGGTGTCATGTTCAGTAGTATTAAATGCCACACAGACATCAAGAAGAATGAGGCCTGGACATTTCTCCTATTCCCCTAAGAACTGCCCTCTTTCTGTCATTTGTCAATGTGCACCTTTCCTAAGTAGTAGACAATTCTTTCTTTCTTTGAATATAATTTAAAGGACCATTTACAGTTTTAGCTTTATTTTTCAAGTGTTAATTCATTCTGGGATTTATCCTTGCTGGCATTCTTCCCACAGGATCATGTTATTCTTTTTTTAAAATTGATCCTTAGCTATGTAACTCTCCTTCCATTATTTATATGTCATCTCAAAATATAAAATTTTCATATACATGTATATTCATAATTGTTTTGCAATTATGATTAAATTTCATTTTTTTACAACCCTCATTTCCTTCCAAACTATCTTCCTGCTTAGATTCTCTAACCATGGGAAAATGACTGTGTTCATAGAATTTTTATAAATCTGTTTTCCTAAATTACATAGAACATATTTCATTGTGCCTAGTATTACTTTTCCCTACTATTAAAACTTCATTACTAGGTGGTCATTTTTTATAGTACCCACACTGAGAACCAATATTGCGTAGGGGGTGTCATACTGAACTTGGTATCAGAGGAACTTGAGTATAAATCCCATTTTGGGCATTTACCAATTACTTTTCCTTTTCAACTCTGCCATCTTCTTCTGCTTGTCCATCTTTGACCTTTAATTTGTACTAACCCACAACCTCAGAATCTTTTAAAATTCTGTATCTTTACTAATCTTTACTAGGTTACGTCTTTTGCCTTAAGCAAAAGCTCTTCCTTTATCTGGACTGGAGAGAGAGGGAGGAAGAAAGGGAGGGGGGAGGGGAGAGAGAGGGAGAGGGAGAAGGGAGAAATCATACATAAAGGGTAACAGGACTTAAAGAGCATCTAATCCAGTAGTGTCAAAGTTAAACAGAAATGGGACCACTAATCCATACATAAGGTTCCCTGCAGGCTGCATAATGAATTAGTTTTAAAACATACTGTTAGGTATGTTTTATTGGATTTTTATTTATTTTGCTAAATATTTTCCAATTGCTTTTTAATCTTCTTTAGACAACACTCAGCTGTGTTACCAGCAGCTGCTGGCCATGTTTTTGACACCTCCAATTTAATCTACTCTTCATTTCACAGAGGTGGTAATTAAGGTGCCACAAAAGAAAAAAAATGAGTTTTCAATGGTCAAGCAAGTGCAAAGTCTCAGAGCTGAGACTTGAAAGCAAGTCCTTCGATTCTAAGTCCAATAATATGTCATTAAGGTATGTAGTTTCCTCTAGAATTTAGAGAAGCTTATCTTTTATGCATGTATAATTGGTGGCTATACCCAAGCAGAAAATTGTTGTTTCCTGGAAGTTTCTACAGTAGCTTTCTTGGTTTCCATATTTATTTGACATCTGGCTAAACTATCATTCCTTTATATCTGTCTTGGAAGTTCTCCTGATAAATGCAAATTATCTTTCTGCTCCTTGACAATAAGTTGTTTTATCTACTTATGGGATGACTGCTTCCAAAGTAGCTCAACTCTACTCCTTCCCTACCTGCCAACCTGTTTCTCACTGTAGGTAGTTAGAAGAGTCAAAATATTTCTTCTAAAATAAATAATTTATTAGACTCCCTGATTAAATCTCTTGCTGAACTTTAAGGAGCCCTTTTCTAGAATCCAAAAACAAATCCAAAAAGTGTAAGCTGTGAATGGATGTTAGTGGAAAACATGTTAGACTTGTGGACAAGCCTGGGTTTGCATCCCAATTCAAGGCTATTTGTTACCTTGAATTTCTCTTCTGTGAAATGGATGCAATCATCACATTATTTAACTTACAAGGTTGCAATAAGGAAATGTGATCTATAAACCTATGAGCAATGTTCTGCAATATTGCCTTACGTGTTCCCATATGGTTCTTTGCATATTTCCCGGTACTGCAAAGAAGGCTGCTTTTGAAATGATTTCTACCTTTCCTTCTCTTTAGCAGACAATATACTTAGAGTGAGAAATTGCCTAGTTGTTAAATTTTTCCTACTAGAAAAAAGTTAGTGCCCGATACATAGTAGATGATTAATAAATTCTCATTGATTAATTCAATTGATTGAACAGATGGACAGTAAAATAACATAAGAAATATTCTAACAAACAATTCTATTATATTTCTATTTTGGTTATTCATTTATCTACAAATGGGAGGGGCATCTGAAAAGTATATTCTAAAGACCCAAGATTTTCCTCCCATTGGTGTTATATTAAATCACATTTCTATAGTTTTATTTCCTAGTCCCGGTTTCTAAGACAGAAAAAATGCAAAACCTCTTCAAAGACTCTGTCTTTTATTGTCTCCTTCTAAAGATATTTTGTCCTTGTGTTTCTCAGTTCTCAGTAGCTGAATAAGTGACTTACTTGTTTAAGGCCATCCATTTCCTATATTTAGAAAAATGTAGAATATTTTTTACTGTCAAAAAGTTCTTTAATACAGGAATCATCTCAGTTTAGACTTTGCCCTTGACCCAGGAGAAGTCTAGAGAATGAACTCTTAGAATCAACATGGTAGAGGGGTATTCTCGATGACTCTCTGTCCTCTCCTCCCCACTGCAAAAACTTATCAGATATTCTGAGGACAAGAACATGTCTGTGGTGACCTCAGTATTGTCAAGAGATGAAGTCCTCACTTTGGGTGAAGAAACCAATAATTTGTGCTAATAAATGAGTGGGATCCCCCTGCTCCATAAGGTCTAAGCCTGACAAAGAAGGGGAAGGACCTCTAAAATGATTGGAGAAGATTTGGCCAGCTAAGTAATTCTAGAGTTTTGAGGATAAAAGTCCTTGGCATGCCCTGAGGAACTTCTACAACTTATTTCTTTAGAGCAATAGGTATTCTGTTTGATCCAGTGGATCAGAACTGTTTGATTCTTCCCCAGACGTCCTGCCGACGTATGTTTTGAACCCTACCTTGTCCCCAAAACAAGTTAGCTTTCCTAATTTGTGTCTAGCTCAGGAGTTCTTAACCTGGGGTCTGTAAACTTTTTAAAATAGATTTTGATAATTGTATTTCAATATAATTCGTTTCCTTTGTAATCCTATGTATTTTATTTCATACATTTAAAAACATTATTCTGAGAAGGTGACCATAGCTTTCACTAGACTGTCAAAGGGATCAAGGATGCAAAAATGTGAAAAATTCCTAGTCTAACAACCCCAACTAAACTCTATGTCCAAATCTTATTATAATCTGTGCTAAATCAGACTACCATTTACACCTGTCACCCAATTCCTATTATTGGCAGCCTGGTTTCCCAGCCAACTTCCCAACACTTCTGGTATAGGGCCAAATATTGAAAAGGAATAAATCTCTCAAATAGGATTTATTGTCACTCTAGGAAAGGGGCAGGGCTTCTTCAAAGTGAACATTAGCCAAAATACTAAGATTGTCATTGACTGCTGAAAAATTGCCAGAGATCAAACCAGCTTCCAACATGTAGCTCTTTGTAGGACTGCCAGGTAAGCCACATCACACCAACAAGGGGAGGTCAGCTGTCGCCTATGCTTGTTCTGTTTCCAACCACCAAATAAGTCATAAGGAAAGCTCTGATCTTTGGTAACCTTCCCTTCAAAAAGAATTGCTAATCAAAAGTCTCTCTAGCAAATAGATGATAGCAGTGGCCTTAATCAGAAAAAAAAAAAACCTCCTTACCTCTGAGAATCTAAAGACTTATGGGCTTCGCCTGTCTCTTTTTAAATGTTTGCAATGCCCTTTGATATGGCTTTCATCTCCAGAAGTAAATGGCCTCTATGGTTTTGTTTTCACTTACGTTTTACTTATATTAATATTCCGTGTGTTTCAATGACTGCAAAAGTGTGATATTTTAAGGTTTTGTAGGATTTGAATTCTCTGTATTGTTTAAGGCCCAAGTATACCATGCATCCTCCTTGAAACCTTCCATTTATCTCATCTCCCCTAACACTTAATGACTCTATTGCATATGTGGGCTCTTTGCCACACTTATTTCAGGTGTATCTTGTCTTAAGAATTAAATTAAGTTCTTCAAGAGCAGAGTATAAACCAATTCTTGAAGATATGTGGCTAAGCCAAGATATTAGGTAACCTGCTATGGTCAGTTTTAACAAGGAAGAATTATTTGGGGAACTCAAACAGCTACCATAAAATGGGGCTCTGACAAGACAAATGGAGAACTAAATGGTCTTCCCTTAAGTACTCTATGAATTTGCCTCCTTTTCTAGTATCAATACCCATTTGCATCTTTGTTTTCTCCCAGGACCTGGTTTCTATAAGCATCTTAGCCTCCTAGATATTTACATTCCACAGACACGTTGGTACACACCTGACCTGAAAATCTGGTTTAGGCTCTCCTGACCTTTGAATTCATAGCCCAGCTCTTCTACCCCCAAGAAGGGATTGCTCTTTTCCCATGTAATCCTTTGCACACGAAAGACCTTCCTTATATAGAATACAAGACAGGGTCTTTGTCTTCTCTTTGTTTTTCCTTTTAAAGGCTATCAAAAGCAAAGAAAGTTGTGAGAATGATGTTAAATTATGATTTAATGAAAAAGCCATATAATTTTCTGATAAGCAGTAATATTCTTTCATTTGGATGAGTGTAGTAAATAAGTCAAGCAAAACTATCCTAGACTGCAGAATAAACTTACAGATGTTTAGAAAGAGCCACTATTGATTAGAGAAATGCAAATTAAAACAACTCTGAGATACCACCTCATAGCTATAATATTGTCTAACATGACAGAAAAGGAAAATGATGAATGCTTGAGGGGATGTGGATCAAAAGGTACACAAATGCCCTGTTGATGAAGTTGTGAACTAATCCAACCATTCTGGAAAACAACAAACAAAAGAGACATAAAACTGTGCATACCTTATGTCCATGTTCCACAGAAATCAAAGAAAAGAGAAAAGGACCTAATTTTTTTACAATAATATTTGTAGCATTTTTTGTGGTAACAAAGAATTGGAAATCAAGGGGATGCCCATCAATTGGGGAATGTCTAACCAAGCTGTAGTATATGAGTGCTATGGAATACTACTATGATATAAAAAGTGACAATCAGAATGGCTTCCAAAAAAACTTTTTTTGGAAGTCTTTTTTTTAATGTACCCCACCCTCCACTCACATAAACACACAAAGCATTTAAGCAAAGTCAACTGACAAAATAATAGTGACCAATAACATTCTGTACCCATAGTCCTCCACCTCTCCCCTAAGATGAATGAAGGATGTTTTATTTCTTCTCTGGGGACCAAAATTGATCCTTACATTTAATCTGAGTTCAGCTGGGTAATATCTTAAAGGGTAGCAATATCACTAACAAACCTGGTACTGGCATACCTATTTTTTAAGGAGGGAACAATGAGGCAATGGTCATTAAGTGACTTTCCCAAGGTCACCCAGCTAGTAAGGGTCAAGTGTCTAAGGTCAGATTTGAACTCAGATCCTGCTGACTCTAGAGCCAGTGCTCTATTTGCTTTACCACCTAGCTGCCCCTGCATACCTCTATTTTTTAGGGCATTGCTAATAATTACATTCTGAATCCATAGAATTCATCTTTGATGAAATTGTATATTTCTATTGATCCAGAAATTTTCCTCAAAGTCCTTGTGCTTTTGAGTCTTATGAAATAACTTCCCTCTTCTACTCTTTTTCTCTTTTTTAGATTTTTTAGATTTTTTTATTTAATATTTTTAGTTTTCAGCGTTGATTTTCACAAGAGTTTGAATTACAAATTTTCTCCCCATTTCTACCCTCCCCTCCACTCCAAGATGGCATATATTCTGATTGCCCCATTCCCAAGTTAGCCCTCCCTTCTGTCACCCCACTCCCCCCCATCACCTTTTCCCTTACTTTCTTGTAGGGAAAGATAGATTTCTATGCCCTGTTGCCTACATATCTTGTGTCCTGGTTGCATGCAAAAACTTTTTTTTGAACATCTGCTTTTAAAATTTTGACTTCCAAATTCTCTCCCCTCTTTCCTCCCCATACATCCTCACTAAGAAGGCAAGCAATTCAACATAGGCCACATGTATATCATTACGTAAAACCTTCCACAATACTCATGTTGTGAAAGACTAACTATATTCTGCTCCTTCCTATCTTATCCCCCTTTGTTCAATTTTCTCCCTTGACCCTGTCCCTTTTCAAAAGTCTTTGCTTTTAATTAACTCCGCCCCCATCTGCCCTCCCTTCTATTGTCCCCATTTTATCTCCTTCCTCCTTCTTTCTGGTGGGGGTGGGGTAAGATACCCAATTGAGTGTGTATGTTATTCCCTCCTCAGGTCAAATCCAATGAAAGCAAGATTCACTCATTCCCCCTCACCTGCCCCCCTTCCCTTCCTACAGAACTGCTTCTTCTAGCCACTTTTATGTGAGATAATTTACCCCATTCTATCTCTCCCTATCTCCCTCTCTCAATATATTCCTCTCTCATCCCTTAATTTGATTTTATTTTCTTTAGATATCATCCCTTCATATTCAACTCACCCTGTGCCCTCTGCCTATATGCATATACATATATGTATATATACATTCCCTTCAGCTACCCTAATACTGAGGCCTCATGAATTATACACATCATCTTTCCATGTAGGAATGTAAACAAAACAGTTCAACTTTAGTAAGTCCCTTGCAATTTCTGTTTCTTGATTACCTTTTCATGCTTCTATTGATTCTTGTGTTTGAAAGTCAAATTTTGTATTCAGCTCTGGTTTTTTCACTGAGAAAGCTTGAAAGTCCTCTACTTTATTGAAAATCCATATTTTGCCTTGGAGCATGATTCTCAGTTTTGTTGGGTAGGTGATTCTTGGTTTTAATCCTAGCTCCATTAAACCTCCGGAATATCGTATTCCAGGCCCTTTGGTCCCTTAATGTGGAAGCTGCCAGATCCTGTGTTATCCTGATTGTTTTTCCACAATATTCAAATTGTTTCTTTCTGACTGCTTCCAGTATTTTCTCCTTGACCTGGGAGCTCTGGAATTTGGTGACAATGTTCCTAAGAGTTTTCTTTTTGCGATCTATTTGAGGAGGCGATCTGTGGATTCTTTCAATTTCTATTTTACCCTCTGGCTCTAGAATATCACAGCAATTGTCCTTGATAATTTCTTGAAAGATGATATCTAGGCTCTTTTTTTGATCATGGCTTTCAGGTAGTGCAATAATTTTTAAATTATCTCTCCTGGATCTATTTTCTAGGTCAGTGGTTTTTCCAATGAGATATTTGACATTGTCTTCCATTTTTTCATTCCTTTGGTTCTGTATTATAATATCTTGATTTCTCATAAAGTCACTAGCTTCCACTTGCTCCAATCTAATTTTTAAGGTGGTATTTTCTTCAGTGGTCTTTTGGACCTCCTTTTCCATTTGGGTAATTCTGCCTTTCAAGGCCTTCTTCTGCTCATTGGCTTTTTGGAGCTCTTTTGCCATTTGAGTTAGTCTATTTTTTAAAGTGTTGTTTTCTTCAATATTTTTTTTCAGTATTTTTTTTGGGTCTTCTTTACCAAGTCATTGACTTGTTTTTCAT
Source organism: Trichosurus vulpecula (assembly GCF_011100635.1). Taxonomy (NCBI): domain Eukaryota; kingdom Metazoa; phylum Chordata; class Mammalia; order Diprotodontia; family Phalangeridae; genus Trichosurus; species Trichosurus vulpecula. The sequence goes on along the minus strand of NC_050577.1, from coordinate 111,182,308 downwards.
GGTTTTCTTGTATCATTCTCATTTCTCTTCCCAATTTTTCCTCTACTTCTCTTACTTGCTTTTCCAACTCCTTTTTGAGCTCTTTCATGGCCTGAAACCAGTTCATGTTTTTCTTGGAGGCTTTTGGCGTAGGCTCTTTGACTTTATTGACTTCTTCAGGGCATATGTTTTGGTCTTCTTTGTCACCAAAGAAAGATTCCAAAGTCTGAGACTGAATCTGGGTACGTTTTCACTGCCTGGCCATGTTCCCAGTCAACTTACTTGACCCTTGAGTTTTTCATCGGGGTATGACTGCTTGTAGAGTAAAGAGTACTTTGTTCCAAGCTTGAGGGGATGCGCCGTTGATTTCAGAGATATTTCTACATAGCCAGCTCTGCCACCCCAACACTCCTCCTTCCTCAAGAACCACCAACCCAGACCTGATGCAAATCTTCAGCAGGCTCTTCACTCCTTCTCTGATCCGCCATTTAATTCCTCCCACCACGTGGGCCTGGGGCCAGAAGTAACTGCAGCTGTAGTTCTGTAGCTGCACTTCCTCCGCTGCCCGTGGGGTGGTGGCAACCACGAACTCTGTCCCCCGCAGCTTTTCCCACTAACCTTCTCTGTTGTCTTTGGTGTTTGTGGGTTGAGAAGTCTGGTAACTGCCACAGCTCACTGATTCAGGGTGCTAGGGCCTGTTCTGCCTGGCTCCTGGTCTGGCTGGTCCTGCTGCCTCCCACACTGAGCTCTGCTCCCCTCCACTCCATACATGATAGACCTCATCCAGTGACTATCCAGGCTGTCCTGGGCTGGATCCCTGCTTCCCTCTGCTATTTTGTAGATTCTGCAGTTCTAGAATTTGTTCAGAGCCATTTTTTATAGATTTTTGGAGGGACGTGGTGGGGAGCTCATGCAAGTCCCTGCTTTCCAGCCGCCATATTGGCTCCCTAATGGATTCTTTCAATTTTTATTTTATTCTCTGGTTCAAGGATATCAAGGCAGTTTCACATGATAATCTCTTGAAATATGTTGTCTAGACTAATTTTTTGGGGGGGGAAGGTAATGGCTTTCAGGCAGTCGAATGATTCTTAAATTATCTCTACTGGATGTATTTTCCAAGTCAGTTGTTTTACCGGTAAGATTTTTCACATTTTCTTATGGTATATTTTTCATTTTTTGACTTTGTTTTATTGTTTCTGCATGTCTCACAGAGTCATTAGCTTCCCGGTGTCCAATTTTAATTTTTAAGGCTTTATTTTCTTCATTGAGCTTCTGTACCTCTTTTTCCATTTGGCCAATTCTGTTTTTTAAGATATTGTTTTTGTCAGTAATTCTTGTGACTCTTTTACCAAACCATTGACTCCTTTCACATTTTTCTTGTATAACTATCAATTATTTTCCTAAATATTTTTCTACTTCTCATATCTGATTTTTAAATCCTTTTTTGAGGTCTTTCAGGAATTTCTATTGGACTTACATTCAATTCACATTTTTCTTTGATAGTTTACTTGTAAGTGTTTTGATTTCATTTTCCCTTATGTGTTTTTGTCTTGATCTCCCATATTATCTTTTTATGGTCATGTTCTTTTTTTGTTGTTTGCTCACTTTTCAACCTATTTCTTGACTTTTTACTTTAAAGTTGGGCTCTGCTCCTGAGCTGGAGGGAGCACTGTCCTAAGCTTCAGGTTTTTTATACTGCTGTTTCAGAGCCTGTTTTTCCCTGGGGTGGGGTGTGGGTCTATAAGGTTTTGGTACTTCTAAGGTAGTTTGATACAAAGAAAGTTGTAGTCACTGCTCTCCTGGACTGTGCTCTGCTGTCTACCCAGGAAGGTATTTTGTTTCCTGGTAGTTGCAAGTGCTAGTATCCTCCTTGCCCTGGAACTGTGACCAAATCCCCTGACCCCTTGCAGCCATACACACTAGTGCTCCTTTATGACTTGAAACTGAGAACAGGGCTCCTGTTCCCTAGTAAGTCATCGAAAGCACTCTGCCCTGAAACTGTGACCAGGGGCACTGCATTCCTGTGGCCACAAGGGCCAGTGCTCTTTCCTACCTAGAACTATAATCTAGAAACATTTATGGGGAATGTAACAGGGTCTTGCATCCAGTGCCAGCAAAAGGGTTCCCTGTAATCTCTTTCTGAACAGTTGTCCAATCCCTTTACAATCTGTGAGTTGAGAGCTTCTCTAAATGATCCTGCTGCTGTCACAGCCACCTCCATAGCCAGTGCTGGTGTTACCATGGTGATTTTGCTGTGGCAGTGCCTGACCTGCACTATGCTCCAGGTTGACCACTACTCTGGACTACAGATTTTTCCTGTCGACCTTCTAAGTTGTCTTGTGCTTGAAAACCCTGACCTTTTGTTGTCTCTCCCAGTCTAGAATTTAATTTGAGGTGTTATTTTAAAGTTGTTTGGAGGGCAATGTCATAAGAGTTCAGCTGAGTTGCTGGTAATGCTCTCCCATCTTGATTTCTTTTTTGGTATATGGATTTGGATACATGTTGTGAGGGTTTTAAAATGGGAGTCATTGGAGAGGCCATGGTAAGGACAAAAAATAATGTTTGTAATATTTTTTATTAAAGAAGGAAAAAGAAATTACATCTTTTAAATTGCCTTCAAACCTCTAGCATAGTCCTGAAGATATGGTAATAAAATTCACCTTGGATATATGTCCAGCTCTTCTCATGGTTTAATTATATCTCATAGCACCTCTCACTTTACTTGAGGGTCTGTTGGCTTATGATCTCACTTTGAATTATTAAGATATGATAATACTGAGTCAAGAGAAGATCTGAAAAGGCAGGAGATGTTTCTTATTGCAAGTGGTAGTAAAGTGACATGGGAAGCCTTGTGTCAGAAGTCTTAGTAGATTGTTGAAAAAAATAAAAAGTTAAATGGGAAACCTGTTGGTTTTAAATGACTGGGAAGCCCTGTACTTGGAAAGTACTGAAAAATTTCACATTTAGGTTTTAAAGTTTTGACTCTTTAGTAATGACTTGGTAAATCATCTGAAAGACTTTGGCTAAGTAAGTTATGGTTAGCTAGGAGGAAAAGACAATAGCAGAAGTAACTTAGGGTAAAATGTAGAAATGGCTAGTTTCCTCTTCACTCCTTTTCACTCTTGAAGGCAATAACTAATGTACTTCTAAGTATATCTAAACATGTGTGTTTGTGCATGTAACTCCATGGATAACAATGGTGATGAATTACTTTTACACAGCTCTTTACAGTTTACAAAATATCCTCCTAACAACCCAATGAAAATAAAATCCTTGAACTTGGAGTCAGAAGACTTGGATGTGAATAATGTCATTTACACTTCCTTAATTTGTGACCATTATGACCATGGATAAATCACTGAATGTCTCTAGATCTTTGTTTCTTTAACTATACCATGAGGGTAAACAAGGTGACAACTAAGGCTCTTCCCATCTCTAAATCTAAGATACTAAGATCAAGAAAACAGAGACCGAAAATATTGTCAAGCCCATTTTATATATGATGAAACAGCATCAGAGATATGAAGTGCTTTGCCCAATGACAAATGCCAAGTATGTGGGGAGAGCATGCTGTTTGATTCATATCTGTGACTCCACATCTAGTGTTGTGTCTAATGCAGCAATTGTCTTTCAATGGTAATCAATATTTATACATCATCACTCTGAACATTTGGATTTACAAAGCTAGACTTCAAAATAATATTCCTCTCTCAGCACCATGCCTATTATTTTACCAAATTCCAACAAGTGAATAGTGGTGTCTCATTTATTATTATGTGGACAAGTGGGTTTGACTTTTCCTAATAAAGATAATTGAATATCAGATGATCATACAGTTCAGGAAATTATGCTTTTGGTCCTATCACAATAATATTCACTAAAATAAAGCAGGAATTTAAAGTATAACTTTAAAGTATAATATCTATATTTAATTTTTTTTATATTAGACTTGCAGTATCTTTGAAATAAGAATTCCCAATGAGGAAACCACTGCTAGAGTGGATGGGGATCAAATGGTCAAAGAGAGTTGCTTGGGGCACTAATAAGCTAAATAACTGGGGGCACATAGCCATTTTAGGGGCAGGACTTGCACACATGTCTTCCTGACCCTGACACCAGCTTTCTGTCAATCCATCATGCTACTTTTCCTCTGGCTTTATTGTCCAGTAAAAATCCTGTTGTAATAGCTCATCGAGGCATGGAGGTGACCCCGGGTACGCAAAAGCAATGCCAGCAGAACAAACTCTGGCAGATCCTACCAAGCTGGAAAGGCTTTGAGAACAGTCCCTAGAATAAACTGCATGTCATCTGAGAGCTACCCTTTCTATATTAGGAGAGGCTATCACTATGTTGGCAGTGGTTTGACACATTTTTGGTGACAGCAACTCTCAGAAATCATTTAGAGAAAAGGAACAAGAGAAGGAAAGTGAACAAGTATCCATTAATCTTTTTCTGTGTTCTAGGCACTGTGCTAAAGCCCTTTATAGCTATTAACTCATTTGATCCATACAACAACCTTATGAGGTCAATGCTATTCTCATCTCATTTTACAGCTGAGGACATTTAGACAGGCAGATGTTTAAGTGATTTGGTCAGAGTCACACAGCTAGTAAGCAACTGAGGCCAGATTTGAACTTGAGACTTCCTGACTCCAGGAGTATTACAATGTTTTAGTGGAGGTAAGACAAGAAATTACAAAAAGGAAATAACAAAACCATGGACAGAAAGGAAGAGATCTCAACTTCGTGTTGGGAGGGAACCCTATTGAAGAACACACCTAGATATATTCTGTAATGGGAGATAAGCCCTTTATTATGGGTATAATATGAAAATATTTATGCTTAGAGAGACCACCTTCTCTGAGATAGTGTTATTACTGTATTGAAATCATCCCTTATCAGGAGACATCAGGGCTTCTTGGAGCAAGCATAATCCATAACTGTAGGAAAACATGAACTCAGAGAGAATATTCCATGGTAAATGGGATAGAAAATTGTCACAGGAAGGATAGGAGGTAGAATTGAATCACATGGTCAAGGATACCAGAAAATTATTGCCATGAGGCAATACTTCTGTATTCATTTCTTTCTACAACAGTCGATACTTTTCCTTCTTTTATTCTTAGCTTAGGATTTATTTGTACCAAAATTTTTAAAATTTTAGGTAATTAAATCTAAGTAATTAAATCATCTGTGATCCTCACTATTGATTGTTAGGTGACATACTTTTCTCCTATCCATAGATATAAGAGGCAATTTTTTCTACATATTTCTTCTCTTAGCAATTGATATTTTTAAGAATGAGGCATAATACAAAAATGGATTAAGGGTAAGACCTACAAGACCAACAGAAATTGTTAAGGACACAGAAGGCAAATTTGATGTTTCAGAGCTGGAATGGACTGCCCCAAGAGCTATTAGGTTCCCCTTTAGAGGTCCTCAAACTTTTAAGCATGGGCTGGATAACCATTTGTTGGGTATGTTACCATGGGGATCCCTTTCATGCTTGGGTTCAACTATATAGCTTCTGTGATTTTGTGTTTCTGTGATTCTTCTATAATGGCCCTTTGATGCACATAACATTTCAAGTAACTCTGACAAAATATCTTTTGGTGTATCATCTGAAGGCCTGAAAGAAAAAAAAAAAAACAAAAAAGAAATAGGACATTGCCATCTTCAGATACTGATAGTGTTAAATTGACTCTAATGTTTTTCTACTGTGGTTTCAATGAAAATTGAAAACCAATCTGCAAAATAAAATGTTTTGGATTGAAGGACCCATGGAAATGAGGAAATGCCACCTTAATTCTTACCCTTTAATCTTCATTCAATGTACTTTTCCTTGAAACATTAGCCACACTGAGTTCTAGGCTTAACTATGCTATATGTTTCACTTTTACTCCTATTTGTGCTCAAGACTGACATTTCTGTTTTCATAAAACCATTCAAGTGCCAGACTATTTGAAATAAAAGTTCCTCTCAGACTTGATGTGACAGTTGAACATCTCCAGTCATATTATGATGAGGAAAGCACATCCCGGCAGCCTCTCTCAATAATTTTCTATAATGCAAGAAGGCTTATGCCCCTATTAGAGAACTGATTCTATTATATTCTCCTCTCCAGAACTAATGGAAGCACTCTGCTGATGCATGTTAAAGACAATGATTGAATACAAAAGGCATCCAGACCCTGTCTCTTGCCAAGATTAAAACTCCTTTGTCCTTTATACTGACCAGAAAAGAGTTACCCTTTAATTAAATTTGTTGGGATTTTTTTAACTTGGAAATACATGTAGTAGATAGAACATAAATGATATTGTCATAAAACAATTTATACATATATTTAAAAAAATAAAGATCTGTTTAAAAATAGTTTTTAAAGTTATGTTCTATGGACCAAGTTTGTAAGTTTGAGATGGTTATTGGAAAAAAAAATATGTAGCTACAAAACAAATACTTTCACTTCCTCCAAGGCCCAAATCAGTTGTGGTCTTCTTTCCAAAGCTGTCTCTGATTGCTTCCTCCCCCACCATAATTGTTTCCTCTCAGAATCTTCAGTGACTCATATTTTGAATTCTCTATGCTCTTAACATATTTTAATTCACAGTTATTCCTGTACATGTTATCTCCCTACTAGACTGCAAACTCCTTGAGAGCTGGGATTGTTATTAATTTTGAATCATTAGCTCTTGGTCCAAAGAAGACATTTAATAAATGTTTGTTGTTCTTGTTGAATTGAATATAAATGAAAAGGTTTGAGGACTTCTACAAAAGAGAAAAAATAAATTATTTTCAGGATCTGATTTCTTCTGTGTCTTCACATTTCCTCTACCAAAAAGGTTAATCTATTTATGAACATTGCTTGACAACTTTCTACCTGCAGACCTTTTGCTCAATATAGCCAAGGATTGGCTTCTACCCTGGCAGTAAATATATACGCATCTTTGGGTATGAGGTAAATATATCCTCAATGTCCTGGTCTCTTTGTTTCCAGTGCCTCAGATTTTGATGTTCTGACGTATTTCCAAATTTCTCACTCTCCTGAGTCTAAGGAACAAATTATATAGTCAGAACAAAATCTGTAGTTCTTCTCTAGAGATTCTGATATTCTTAATAAGAAATTGAAAGACTTAAATGGGGGCTCAGGTGACTTTTTTCATCACTTTTTCTTGTTGACAGTTTTAGTGTTGCTGATTCAATATAAATACTATGAACTTAATAAGTAGTCGTTGAAATAAATTAAATGAGAATTTATTAAGTACATACTTTTTCAAGGAAAGCACTATGCCAGGCAACTGTACTAGATACAAAGATCAATAATAAATGTCCTTAATCTCAAGGAGTTTATAATGCATTTGGTGAGAGAGCGTGTGCACAGAAGAGGAAACTTGGCATATGAAAAAGAGCATTAGATAAGATATTACAATTCCTAGTTTAAAGGTATCCTTGTTTAGTGGAAAGAAGGCTGGATGTGGAGTTAGGTAAGACATAGGTTTCACTAGCTACAATCCTCAAAAAGTTACCTCACAAAGCCTCCATTTCCTAATCCCTTAAGTGAGAATAATAATGTCTGTAGTCATTTTGTTAGGAGTATTGTAAGGATCGAATGAGATAAGATGAAGAAAATCCTTTTACAACCTTAAGTCACATATAAATACCAGTTAATTTTGGTACTTATGTGACCTTAGATAAGTCATTTTATCTACTTGAATTTCAGTTTCAACATCTGTAAAGTAAGGGTGTTGGATTAGCTAATAATAATAATAATATTAACAACTATAATATCTCTTGAAATCTGAAATCCCATGATTCCTCTGCTTCTTTCAAAATAACTATAATAAAGGCAAAATGTACCATAAGGATGGTATAAACAAAATATTATCATAATACATAGGGATGCTTACTGAATATAATTGGTATGGAAGTGCATTCTGGGTAGAGGAAATGATATGAACAAAAGCATAGAACAGACAAAGCCAGAACAAATTTGAAGAATAGTGAATAGTGTGCTTTGGTGTGAACAGGGAGAGTGAAGAGAGGGTAAAAGTTGTAAAAGTAAATTGGAAATAGTGATGAGGGGCTTCAATGAAGTTTGTAGAGTTTGACCTTGATTTTTCAGGCAATAAAGAGCCATTGAAAGTTTTTGAGCAAAAGAATGACTTAATTAAACCCATGCTTTATATTAAAGATTGTTTTGTGTAATACTGTGTAGAGTTGGTCGAAATGGTGATACTAGAAACCAAGAGAGAAGTTATTGTAATTGTCCAGAGAAGTAGTGAGTATGGACAAAGGTGAAAATTGTCTGACTAAAAAGAGGAAGTGAATATGAGAGATGTAATTATGGGTAGAACTGATAAGATTAGGCCACTGAATGGAAGTATATAGGTCAAGGAAGATAGAGATGTCAAATATATCTTCAGAAGAAAGAAAGGAATATGGAAAGTGAAGATTTGGGTATGTGCATTATGTCAGTAAGGAAAATTGGCTTTTCTGGACAATGGCCTATGGTTCCCGAACGATGAGCTCTTGGCAAGAGATAGATTCACCTTTATGAAGACTTGAAAGTATTTGTTTGGCAGGAGACTTGCTGACCTGATCTAAATGTCTTTCAAATAAATTCTGAGGGGAAAGGAGAAAATAGACTAGATAAAAGTACAAGAACAGATACTATTTGTGGCACAGAAAGGAGTAAAGGTGCTCGATCATTCTTGTGTGCACTTTGGAGGAAATCTGGGAATAAAAAATACTTATACACTGAAATAGATAAATACCAGTATGCAGAGTATCAATAATAGAGTGCAAATAAAATTTGATCAGAAGCAATTAATTATTCTTTTACAAGTCACATTAGGAGCAATAAGTGGTGGCCAAAACAAGCTGTTAGAATAGAAAAGAACCATGGTCATACTGCTCCAGTTCACAAAAGTCGGGTTACAAGGCAGGAACATAGATCAATAGAGAGTTCAGAGAACTCAGCTGGAAGTCAGAACCTTGGACAGTTCACTGAGACTCTAGCTGTTATTTTGATAAAAGTGTTTCTCCTTAACCTGAGTCAATTCTGTAGTTAGGAACCAACCTGATTACTCCATAACCTATTTCCCATCTCCTCACTATAAACTTTTTTGGGGGTCAAGACACCATGGACTTGGGATGAAAATGCCTGTCACTCTTGGGAAAGGGATGATGCTATTGATTTCATTCATTCAGTGAATATTTTAGTGCTTACTGTGTAAAAAGTCACTAGGATAGGTACTAAAGGAAATAAAATATTAAAATAAGCCATGTTCCCTGCCCCCGTAGGGCCCAGTACATTTCAAAATAAATGCATAATAAAATTTTAATTTCTGGCTTGACAGGGATATTATCAGGTAGGCCTATCATGTGGGATTTCTTGGTGTTGAACTAGGTTGATTAGGGATTGCATGTTTTATATCCTCTTATTATTTAGCATTCTCATCTTCTGATGTAGGGACCAGAGCCTATACACACTTAATAGGTATTTGTTGGATTAATGAAAAAATTCCACTGTACTTGATATTGATCATTTCATATTTGGAATATCATACGACTTATGAGGGTAGACACTCTCTAGAGAGAACAACGAAACAACAAGGAAGTGTATTTTGATTTAAATATGAAAATTTTATTAAAATTAGAGTTTTCCAGCAATTGATTGTTTGAAGCTAAATAAGTACATGTAATATATACAATTCTCATGAAATTATGTTTTGTACAAGCTGTTTTTATGATACAGATGATAAATTATATTTATACAGTAAATAGTGTCAGCACAAAAAAGCAGCCTGCTCCAGGATTATGAAAACAGTTTGGTAAATATTTCAGTTTTAACACTTGTAAAAAGTAAGCAAGGTTTCTGTGAGATTCCACTTGGGAAAAAACAAACCACATAATTTTTCCACACTCTGTGCAATATTAATACATACAATACACATTAGAAATAGTAACACAGCAAAAGGGAAGATGGAAAATATCATGATCTGTACTTCATGTGAGCTCAGAAAAACTGTAAACATCACAAGTTGGAGCTTATCCACCCAAAGCCCCCTGACCCTCAGGGTCCCCTTCCCTTTCCTCCTCCTGTCCTAGGCCTTCTCCAGCACACACTGTGGTTTATATAGAGTATAAAACTGACCAAATAAATAACTGACTATACTTCTGGGTGCAAAGTCACACCAAGATTTTTTTTTATGCTTTTTGATTTTTTTATACAAAAGAATTGCTAACACTATTAGAACTTGGGTCAATTTGACCAGTAAAGTTATTTTGGGGTATCTAACATTTCTGACCAAAGCACCTTACTGGAAAAGTTAAAATCCATTAGAAGAAGAGAAAAACAAAACAAAAATTTCTTTTAATAAAAAGTGGGTGGGATTAAATGAGAGGAAAAGGGAGAACTCACTTACATGATGGCCCATCAGAGAAGAGTAGCAGAAGATCCTGAAATGGCTTTAAAATTTAAACATGAGCGACCTTTTTATATCGGCAAATGCTGCCCAGGTCTGCCACCTCTGGCAAATATTAAGTATATGAACTGAATCTTTTCAACAGCGTATTTTGTAACAGCTGCAGGTTGCTCCAGGTTGGTATACAAACTTTTTTTAAACCTACCCCAGGACCTAGCACAGTGATCTGTACATAAAAAGTGCTTATTAAAGATTTGGTGAATTGAATTAAATTAAATGCTTCTAAATTGACTCCAACCAGACCTCAAAATCTTCTGTTATTTAAAACTCTACCTGACCATTTTATAGAACCACTACAATATCTGGTTCTAGTCATGATGCTGCCTAATGGCTGTCTTGCTTCTTCATCTTCTTTTTTTGTAACTGTGTTTAACCTCAAATACAACTCTGTCACAGAAAATGCAGCAAATGGTCAATCTCATTTCATTTGAACATCCCCTGGGATAATACAGCCATTTTAGTCATGTAAAATACTTTGTCTGCCAAGTAACATCAGCTCAAAAGGAATCAGCCTCTGTCCTTGCTGGCATTCTACAACTGTCCCATTGACTCTTAGTCCAATACTCTGTTAGCATTCAGTTGAGTAATTCCTCATTTCTCCTTCACATGAGATCTTGAAATCACTTTGAATAGGATTTTAATATCCATTTATATTACCAATGAGCATCCCTAATATTTTGAGGGCCAGAGGAATGGGAGCCACAACTATTATACATTTGATCAACCAGGTTACTCTAAAAACCACATAATTTTATCATCACTGAATTATTTGAATGACTATTGAAACCCTGTGTGCTCATGAAATAATATCTATGAGAAGCAGAGAATCTGGTGAAAATTCAGGAAGAGAACCAGTGGAAAATTGCATTTTAACTTTTATACTGCTATTTCAGCTCTGCAGCATTATTGCCGTATTTCATTACTTTTTCAGTGATCTTATCCAGGTCTTTATTAATTGTTTTAAAGTAGTGTAACATGAAATTTATTTATTTAGCTATCTATCAATACATCCCATAGAAGCCAATGTCCTATGGGAGTTGACATTTTCATTTAAGAAGTGTCTGAGAATGATGTTAAGGAGAAGGAGCGTGGATGAGCTGACAAAAGAAGTGAACAAACCCAGGAAATATGGACTCGATATCTGTGGGAAGTGCTAGTCTATAATGACAATCATTTCATGAAGATGCATTGGAAATCCCTTAGATAAGATGGAATTCTTGAGGAATGTTTATTTCTCCAAATTTTCATTGAGACACTGTAAGACTAGATTAGGAATTGTGACTGTATGATTGTATTTCTGTCTAGGTACATAGATAGAGATATTTGTATAAATAGAGATAGACATAGAGAGATAGAGATAGACATAAAACTATAGATGTATATAAACCCCATAGCTAGATTACCAGTCTAGTCTTATAACATCTCTCTGAAAAACTGGAGAAATGAACACTCTTCAGGTATGCCGTCTTACACAAGGGGTTTCAGTTAAGTTCTCATGAAGTCTTTATGACTATAGAGTATTCCACAGAGACCCAGAGATTCTGTATTTGCTAGAGTTTACCAAATTCTATTCTAATGTCATCCAAGATTTTTTTCAATGACCCTCTTATCACAGAACTCTGAAAGGAAAAAAGCCACTCCCATAGGATACAGGTGGCCATAGTCACATGCATAGATCAATTTGGCTTAAATGGCTTTTAATTCCATTAGAAAACAAATGAAAATTATTTTCAATAAGTGCTTAATATGGTGCAAATGAAAAGAAACTAATCATTTGATTTTTTCCTACTTAGCTGATTATATTAGTTTCATGTAAATGGAATGAATGAATAAACAAATAAATGGACTGAAATTGAGCAAATGAATGAATATATCCCAGTAGGTTCTTTCAGTTTGGAAACACTCAGGACACAGTTCTACAGATTTCAGTCTAGGAGTATGCCAAGACCACAGGCATACTTTGTGCAATCTTATATCCAACATATCTAATGTTCTATCTAAATATCCAATGATGTTCTATCTAAAACTTGCTCCCCTCTTGAATCTTCTGTCCCTTTTAGTGATACCACAATCCTTCAAGTCACTTAGGTTTGAGAATTTAGTCGTCTGTGACTCTTCCCTTGTTCTCAGTACCTCACATATAATGAGTTTTTAAGTTCTCACAATACTTTTTGACATTTTCTCTCCCTTTTGTCCTTCTCTTTCTAGTTTGATTGTCATCAAATCTAGCCTGAATCTTGTCATTTCCAACCAGGACTATGATAATAATCTATTAACTAATCCCTTGTATCCTTTTTTTTGCCTCTAATGTGTTTTGCACACCATTTCCAAATGATCTTCCTAACATACTCTTTTAATTATGTCACTTCCTTTTTCAAAACCCTCAAAACTACTCCACATTTCTGAGAGAATAAAGGCCACACTTTTTAGACTGGTTCTGAAGGACCTGTGCCATCTGTAATGAGGATTTCAAGCCTCCCATCTCTCTTCTACCCTACATAAATCCTATATTTCAACCAAACTGATCCACTTGCCCTTACTTGTGCCTTTTCTGCCACAACATCATAGTTTATACAACTCATGTTCCCCCTATCAAAATCCTATGTATCCTTTAAGACTTATCTCAGTGCAAACTTTTTCCATGAAGTTTTTTGTCATCATCCTGCCTCAAAGTGATTTCTCCCTCCCTGTGAATTCTTAGAGCATTTAATGTCTTTGCCAATAATAATACATTTTCCATAAGTGACCTCATATTGTATTTTTGTGTGTGCACATGGCTTATTGTCTTTTCTAGAATACAGGTTCCTGGTGGGCAGGGAACACAGAACCGTAAAGCTGGAAGTAACCTTGGAGATTTTCTCTAATTTCTTCATTTTGCTGCTAATGAAACCAAACATCTATGTCATAAGAAGGGGAAAAGACGAAAAGAAAAATCAAGCTCTATGTTGAAAATAGAATCTTGGAACCAGAGGTCCATAATATAATCTCTGACCAGTTGCCGTGTCCCCTTAGTGTCTCTGACTTGAGAGCTCCTGAAGCTGTTGCTATTTCTGTGACCAATATCTAGTCCCAGTACTAGTATTTCATTCACCTGGCTTCTGGGTCAGCCTTGGCCCCCATGTTACACATGTTTCTGTTCTAAGTTATCTTGGACTAGAAGAACATCTCACCCTGACCTTTTCTTGGCTCTAGTACTCCAGTATTTGATTTGAGGCATTATTTTGAAAATGTTTACAGGCGAATATGTGGAGATCTCAGCTGAATGCTTGCTCTACACTGCCATTTTGGATCCACCCCCAGGGAATCTTTGGGATGTATCAGGATATCTGTCACACAGGAGTGTCCTACAACCAGTGGATATTGGGATAACAGCCTAAAATTGGAGAGGAGATGGATTGTTGGGATGTCTCTGATAGTGGTAGGATTAGTGGTCAGTGTCTAGCCAGGAAGAGAAAAAAAGGAGACACTGAAAATAAGTTTAGGACTAGGCTTATAGAAGGAGAAGGGAGAGGGCAGTATAACTTGGCTCTAGCTCTGGCTGGGGCTTTCCAAGCACTCACAGATGGGGAATGACTAAACTGAAGACTTTCATTAATAAAATTAGTTAATTAAGCCAGAATTGAGCTCTGAGAATGAGTCAGGGGACAGGCAAGTCCTTGGCTTCCCTTACTTCCTTCAAGCCTCAACTAAAGTCCTACTTTCTATAAGTCCTCCTTGATCTTATTACTCTCCTTCTGAATCTACCCCTACTTTATCCTATACATATCTTGTTTATATATAATTATTTTCATGTTGTTGCTCCCATTATATTGCCTTTCTTGAGAGCAGGGACTTTTTTCCCTTTCATTGTATCCTCCATACTTAGAATAGAATAGTGCCTGGCACATATTAGGCATTTAATCAATACTAGTTGACAGCCTGATTAGAAAGTCCTATTATAACCTTGGGTATCAAGGGAATAAAGAGGCAGAATAGGTCCATCTGTTGGAGTTTACCCAGGTGGAGTGTCCCAATTGGCAGTTTGAAGCCATGGGCAATGACAACAAGGTGAAGATAAAGGCAAAGTAAGAGGAAAAAAATAGGGACCATGAGGGCTTCGGATCATATATAGTGAATAAGCAGGAAGTGCATATATTATATATAAAGAATTCAGATGTCATGGTCACTGAATTATAAAAATGAAAGATAGTGAAGAGAAGATTTTTATTCATCATATGGTCTCCAGGCACTCCAAAGCCTTAAAGGATATGTCAAATTATTCTGCAGATAAAGTATACAGGAGGAAGATGTATAAAGAGAAAAGGATGATTTGTGATTTCCTTGTAATAGGGAATACCTGGTGAACAAACCCTTTTACAATTGCAGGTGGGTGCCTTCTTTGCAAACAATAATCTTAGAGAGTTTTTAAGAGCTCTGAGACTTAATCAGATTGCCTAAGGTCACATGGTCATTATGTGTCAGAGGCAAAATTTCAATCTAATTCTTCCTGCCTTTGAGACCAGCTCTATTCACTATGTCTTGATGTCTCTCTTGTGGATACATGCACACATACATACATACATATATACATACATATATACACATATATTTTCTACATATATGTGTGTGTACATATGATCATTTAATAAGCATAATGAAAAGAGCAAGAGACTAGACTCAAACTCAGAAGGCCTCATTTTAAGTCCCAGGTTCCCTGGTATTCCAGTTTCTTCAACTATAAAATATGGATAAAAATATTTTCACTACCTATTTTACAATGAGCAAAGTGTTAATAAGCTCTAAACACTATGCAAATATTAATTGTAGTTAGTTTTATTATTCTTTATGTAGTTAGATACAAAGCACCATGTGACATCTCAATATTCTACTTGAAAATTAAGTCATCATGTAGAAGTAACTTTGGCCTGACAGCATAATTAATATTCAGCAGGATAAACAACATTTTATCTAAAGTCATTGGCTAGTATACAGACTACAGTATGTGTGGCAGCATATATGACATAGGATAAAAATAATCTTTTGCATTCATATGCTAAACATCCATTGGATACCAAATTGAACCGAGGAATTCAGGAACCAATTGAATTTGTGTTTAAGGACTCAGAAATGATATTCTTCCAATAAAGCATTTTGTGCCCCATTCAGCATGCCTTCTTGACAAAATTGCAAACCTAGTCGCAATTAACTTTTAGTCTGAAAAAATTACCGGAATTTTCCCAGGAGTGTACCTAGGATGATAATGTGACCCTAAGTGCTGAACTTTCTTTACAATACAAATTGAAATCCATGTTCCATTTCTTTAACAGTCTAATTTTTTTTCTCTCCATGACATCCAGAACTCTCTTTTGGTCTGAACCATTCTAGGAGCAGACATGTCATTGACTCAAAGATTGTATTTAACCCATCATGCCTGTTTTCACTGATGAAATTGCTGGGGAAAGCTAGTACCACCTAGGAGTGGCAAAAGTGTAAACTCAATCAAGATAATGATGGAAAAGTCAAATGTAAGAATAAAGAATAGGCCATCAAAGTCTTCAGGCATAGCATACCTTATAATTGTGGACAGTATTAGATGTATAACATTTTGAAAGGAGAACAGAAATAGGATTCTTCTGACCCAGGAGATAAGGAGGGAGGATAGAATGGTTAAAAAACCCAGAAATTTGGGGGTAGAGGAAGAAAATTGAATAAGCTCTTCCTGAGTGATCATGATCTCCTCCGGAAAATATGAGGTGACATTTATGAACTATGGAACACAAGAGAATATGGAGCCATTACAGGCTTAAGAAAAATATAAAAGGTTTGAAACAGCCAGCCCTTATGGGAAACTCTGTAAAGCCAGCCTGAGGTGAATGACAGGATTGATGAGCTGCCTTGAGAACAAAGCTAAAGTTACAGAATGGATCCTTTTTATGCCCAAATAAGCATGATTTTCTTACTTTCTCTAATAATCCTCCACATTTAGGAAATAGGAACAGAGTCAATGGGTGGTGGTATGTACCTGGTGTTGAGAATTGGTATATAGATAAGACATAAGATTCAATGGATGGTGGATTCTAGAATACTAGCAAGAATATCATTGACATGGATGACAACTGGTTCTATTCAGTCTTCAAAGAGATATGAGCAAAGCCATAAGATCATTGGTTTGAAGCTGGATGCTTACTTGGAGACCATTGAATCTAAAACCCTCATTTTCTAGATGAGAAAACTAAGGTCCTGCCATTAAATAACTTGCTCACAGAGTTAGCAAATATCTAGGGCAGGATTTGAACACAAATCTTTCTGACTTCAAGTCAAATGCCTTATCGACTACATCATTCAGCCTCTCAAGCCAGAAGGTACCTGATTTATTCTGAGAATAAGAGGGTTTTGAAGCACTAGAGGTTTCCACAAGGAGCAGCAGTAAATTTCAGGAGGCACAGGGTGGCATGGCAGGAAAAGTCAGAAATTGTCTTACCACTTCCTTCGACTATATCATTCCCCTGTATCTTGCCACTGGTATTGATCTAGCCTCTCTGCAGAGAGAGGATTGATTGGGTAGAGAGGTCAGTGGGAGAATGCATGGGACAGGCAAGAAAATCAAGGTGCAGAGATAAGGTGCAAAGAGAAAGTAATTAGAAAATGCCATCATATTCAATTTCATCACACGTAAGTATTACCCTGTTATTCCTCTGGTTAAAACAAAACAATCTTATTACTGTTTAGGGCAGCACTATTGTCAAGTGATATCATCCAAACTCCTTACCACATATGTAGAACCGGTTGCCAAATCCTACAATTTTTTCTCCACTTCTCTTGAATATATTCCATTCTGTCGATACCTACAACCACCATCCTAGTTTAGCCCTCATCATTTTTTTGCCTGTATGATTATAATAGTATCTTAAAGTAATCAGTGTTCCTGCCTCACATCTTTCACTAAAGAGAGTCCATCTTCCCCAAATAGCTTTCAAAGTGATTTTCCTAAATCATAGATTTGACCATGTTTATAAACTGTAGTGGCTCCCAATACCCCTAGGGTCAATTAGAAATTACTGTTAGGATTTAAATATTTAAAGCCCCCACTTTCCTCTAATCATCTCCATTATTCTCCTTTGCAAACTCTGTAGTATAGCCATACATATCTATTTCCTGTTCTTCACGGGACCCTCTATGATCTTTCTTTGTCCCTTTGTACTGGCTGTCCCCCATATCTGGAATTCATGGGACACTACCCTAATTTCAGGACTCATTCAAGGCTTTATTCCAGACTCATTTCAAATGCTTTTATCTGCAGTGGCTTTTCCTAGTCTCTTCCCCTTCCCTGCCCCCAGCTCCTAGTGCCTTTCCCCTAAGGTTATTGCCATTTACTTTATATTTACTTTTTAATCTTGTATATCTTTTTTTGGATAATTTTTATCTTCCCCCATTAGAATGCAAGTTACTTTAGGTAAAGGACTTAAGTTCTTTTTTTCTTTGTATCCTCAGTGCTTAGCACAGTTCCTGGAGGATAGGAAGTGTTAATATGTGCTTGTTGATTGACCAATAGTTTCCTACTACATATAAAATGAAATTTCAGTTTTTTAGCATGACATTCAAAACTCTAACTAACCCAATGTTGCAGCCTTCTCATACTATCCTCCTTCAAATTTTCCACTCCAATTGAACTGAGCCATTCACTATTCCAAATTCATGTTCCTCATTTTCTTACATACAACTTTTCTTTATGCTGTTCTCTATATTTGGTTTGTCTTCTTTCACCATCCCCACCAATGGTAATCCTATTGAAATATATGGCCGTTTGTGAAGAATGTTGTACAGAGTTTCTCTCCTGAGGTAAAGATTGGATTAGATGAATCACTTCTGAGGTTCTTTCCAACTCTGAAATTCTATTACTCTAATAGAATAAAAGTCTTGGTTGTGGAAAGAAGGGAACTTATGACTTAAGAAAAAGAAAACTTATCCTGTTCAATCCTACCCATTTGCCTCTTACCTTACCTAGCTGCTATTTTTATCTTGGGATATCAGATACTAATATATGCTTTGAAATAGTATTTGCTTTGTCTTTTGCTATGAAGATCTCAGAGGCAGTGCTCTTTAGGGAGGACTAAATATTAACTGCAATTCTATCTTTTTTTATTAGTAATGTTAAACTTCATGATTTCCCTTAAGGCTTGGCAGAAGCTGGTAGGAAAAAATCCAATTATGGATTAATTGATTTCTGCCATAACTCACACAAATAGAGATTTCCATGGACTTTACTTAAAGGGAAGCCAATGATTATTGCCTTTATTTATTTGCTCTTCACATTACTTGATTTTTGATGTTATGGCACTCTTTATCTCCTAGAAATGTTATTAGCATTGTATTACTTTTATTGTTGTTGTACAGTCATTCAGTCATGTCTGACTTTTCATGACACCATGGACCATGGAGTTTTCTTGGCAAAGATACTGGAGTGTTTTTCCATTTCTTTCTTCTGAAGATTAAGGCAAACAGAGGTTAAGTGACTTGCCCAGGGTCACACAGCTAGTCTATGTCTGAGGCTCTATTTGAACTCAGATTTTCCTGACTCCAGGCCAACTGCTCTTATCTGCTGAACCATTTATCTGCTTTCTTATATCACCTTTCATAGATTAGCTTAAATTTAGTTATCTAAGGGGCCAGTACCCCAGATTGTAGACTGATGGACAGTATGCAAAAGCATTGCATTGCTTGACTAAATAAATAATTAACTTCTATGATCTTTGGGCCAAAAGTGTTGATCATCTACTTCAGAAACTGGATTGAGGATTTCTCTTTAGTTCTACTAGGAGTGATAGAGCCAATTTTGAAGTATGAATGAAAATAACTTTGGGGTACAAAACAAGGACAATCTGTTATATATCCTCTTTCCTTCATCTCTCTACTTGGTCTTTCTTGTCTAGTTCCTGCCTTACATTTCTATCTACTCAACTCTTTCTCTCTATCACTGGAGGCTAAAGTAACAGGTGTGATATATTTGGACATGAAGTGGAATGAAGGAACAAAAGAGTTGGAAGGAGTAAGGGTTGCAATGGGGAGGTGAAAGGGGTGGGAACTCTAAGCATTCCTATTATGCTCTTTGATTTCTACTAAATAAACATTTTCTTCTCTTATGGAGAATTCATCTAGTATTCCCAAGTTGTCATACAAATTCAAGTCAGCAAGCATTTATGAAACATATATTATGTGTTAGGCACTTTGCTAAGTACTGAGGATAGAAATAAAGGTAAAAACAGTCCCTGCCCTAAAGGACCTTACATTCTAATGGGGGAGACATCATGGAAACACCTATGCACATAGAAAATGTATATCGAGTAAATTTGAGATAATCCAAGGGGGGCACTAAGATTAAAGGGGATTGAGAAAGACTCCTTGCAGAAGGTGGGACTGGGAAGCTAGGAGGTGTAATGTGGTAGCATAGCCTTAATTCGAATCCTTAATAATGCTTATACATAGAAGCTTTTCAAAGTTTTCATGTCTTGTTCTATAATTCCATAAGTTCCTTTTAGTATTATATGTTCAATTTGGGGAGATATACATTGAAGTACAATAAAAAGAATACTGGACTAACATTCATGAGAGCTGGCATCTTGTATTGACTCTGCTATTAATTAGCCATTTTGTGTCTTTGGGCAAATTTTAAAATTTCTCCAGATCTGAGTTTTCTCATATGTATGTTGGGGAGCAGTGAGGTGTTTCATTGCCGAAAACACAACCACAAAGCCCTGGATTTTTCTTTTTTTTGTTACTAACAGATAAACATGATAAAGATAGGAAGTTAGGTTTTGTAGGTAGAGAATCTTTACAGTATTCATACTTTAACAAACTATCAATGGAATAATTTACACAGAGAGAGAAAATAATAACAACTCAGAGAGACAAAAGATCTAGGATATCAAAGGGAATAATGAGGGAGGGGAGAAATGAAGGGAAAATAGCAACCCAGACCTGAAGCTGTATAATTAAATAGCAATTGTCAAAACCATTTGGCATTGGTTAACATGTAGGAGTACATAAATGGAAATAACTAGACAAGGGACAGTCAGACATAATTGAACTCAATAACCAGGGTTCAATAAACCTGGAAACATAAGTTACTTTGGAAAGAACTTTCTATTTGATAAGAACTTCTGGGAAAACTGTAAATCAGTTTAATAAAATTAGGCTTAGATCAACCTCATGTGCCACATTTCACAATAAATTTGAAATGTATACGTGACCTGAACATTAATGATCATGCCCATACCACACCATAAAAAATTGGTAGAGAAGATCACATATCATTCACTGCTAAGGGAAGATGTATTCTTAACCAAAGAAATAACCAGTTATAAAAATTAAAATGGATCATTTTGAACAAATGAAATAGAAAATCTTTTGTACAAACAAAATCAACGCACCAAGGACAAGATGGGAAGCAGTCCAAGGAAGAACAAAATCTTTGTATCAGATTTCTTAGATAATTTTTGATATGCAAGATATAAAGGCAAATAATAAAAATAGACCAAATTCCATTCCATAGTAGATAACTGATCAAAGGATATGAACAATTGTCAAAAATTGTAAACTCTTAACAACCAAGTGCAAAAAGTTCAAAATAACTGATTTTAAGAAAAATGTGAACCAACACAACCCTAAGGTTTTACCTCACATACAGCAAATTGGCAATGATGAAAAAAAAGATGGCAATAGTCAATGCTGCAGGGAATATGGGAAGACAGGCATACTAATGCAGTATTGGTAGAGCTGTGAATTAGTACAATAATTGTAGAAAGCAATTTGTTGTTTGGTCATTTTCAGCCATGTCCAACTCTTTGGGACCCCATTTGAGGGTTTTCTTGGCAAAGATACTGGAGTGGTTTGCCATTTCCTTCTCCAGTTCATTTTACTGATGAGAAACTGAGGCAAACAAGATTAGGTGGCTTGCCCAGGGTCACACATTTAGTAAGTGTCTGAAGTTGGATTTGATCTCAGAAGATGAGTCTTCCTGACTCTAGGCCCAGTACTCTATCTATTGTACCACCTAACTACCCAAGAATAAAATGGATAAAATGTCCATACCCTTGGATCCAAATATTCTACTGATAGGCATGTAACCAAGTATCATCATTGATAAGACAAAAAGATTCCACGTGCATTAAACTATTAATACTAGTACCTTTTTGTGGTAACAAAGAACTGGAAACTAAATGTCTATTGATTGAGGTATAGCTAAACAAATTGTTGCATATGAATGTAATCAAATATTATGGTGCCATAGCAAATTATGAACATGATGAATATAGAGGAGCATAGATTTTCATGAACCAGTGCAAAATGAGCTAAGCAGGGTCAAAAAAATATACATGGTGACTATAATTTAAATGGAAAGAACAACAGTCACAAAGCAATTTAAAAATGAATGTTGCAAAATTACAAAGAATATGTCTGGTCCCAAGAAAAGATATGAGAAGACAACTCATTCTAATCCTTTGCTTAGGTACAGAAAATGGGTACAGAAAATTCCTCATAATATCACTTATTGGGGACATATTAATGGGTGTTGCTGAATTGATTTTCTCTCTTTTTTTCTTTAAAAAATGCCTTTAATAAAAGGGACTGTACTTTCTTAGGGTAAGGAGAAGGATACAGAAAAAATCTAGGTGATATAAATAAAATATATTAATAAAATTTATTTTTTAAAAATTATCAAACTATAGAATTGTTGCTTCAACTCATAGAATCCTATTCCTATAACGAACATTAAAAACATCTAGTCTAACCATTTTATTTTACACATGAGAAAACAAAGGCCCAGAAGGGTTAAGTGACTTTCCCAATATTACATACCTTAGTATGTGACAGAGGAAAGCTAGAACTTAGATTTCTTGACTCTTGATCATTGTATTTTCTAGTATGGTACATTGCATTCTTCCCAATTCCTCCTATGTGCCATACAATCCTTGGTATATTAATTCAATTCTACATCTTTAAAATGTTAATTTGTTCTGTGACACATAGAGGATACCACTGATCCTAAAATAATTTTAAAGTAAAAACGTAACTTTTTTCTGAGTTAGTAATTATCATTGCTACCTAGTCCATGCCATTATGGAACAAAGACACAATGCACTTAAAAAGATGTATGGGAAAATCATCTTTTTAGTGAGGATGCTGTTGTTTCTTCAAAATAACAAAGGCCTAGGGCAGCTAGGTGATGCAGTGGGTAGAGTACTGGAGCTACAGTCAGGAGAACCTGAGTTCAAATCCAACCTCAGACACTTATTATTTGTGTGACAGTGGGCAAGTCACTTAACCCTGATTGCCTCAAAAAATAACAGAGACTTTGGAGAAATATAGGGGGATGCTGTTTAAGAAAACCTGAACATGAAGACTGAATTTACCAAACAGATTAATGGATGAGGTAGGGGCTAAAGGGAGACAAGGAAGGTTATTAGTCACATTTCAGAAAAGATTGACTTACTAAATGATTCCTTAAAAAATTCCTTTCAGCAGGAACTAGCGTAGTATATTGAAGCATTCCTTTACTTTGCAATTCATCATTTCTCTAAGTAGTTTGGACGTTGAGGAGAGGAGACACAAAGCTAAAAAGGCAGGTGTTCTGGCCAATATCAAAGCCATTAGGAGAAAATCAGGAAGCATCTCCTTAATGATCATATAAACAAAAGGAAGTAGAAACCTGACAATCTGATTTTTAGGACTGCATAATTACAGAATCACAGAATCTCAAAGCTGGAAGGGACCCCAGAGACCACCTAGTCTAACTTGCACCTGAACAAGCATCTTTTCTATAGTATACTGAATAAATGGTCACCCAGCTTTTGCTTGAGGGTCTCTAGTGAGGGGAAAAAAGCTCTCTCTCCTGAAGTAGCCCATTGCACTTTTGGATGGTTTTGTTAGGAAGTTCTTCCTAAGACTTGGACTCATTGTTCCTGTGCCTGACCAGAACTAGTCTATTCCCCTCTCCGTCAGTTCTTCAAAAAGCTATAGAAAAGTGTCATGTCCCCTTTAAGTATCAATTTCTCTGGTTGTTCTTTCACTTAATCCTCAAATGGCGTGAAATTAATATCTCACTCCATTGTGGTTACCCTCTGGACACTTCCTAACTTATCAATATCCTTCCTAAAATGTGGTTTTCAGAGTAGAATAGACTATGTAGATGTGGTCTGACAAAGATAGATATTCTACCATGGCTATCATTTTCACAGTTTTGGGAACCATGCTTCTTTAAATTTGGCCTAAATCACAATAGCTTCTTGGCTTGCTATATCATATATCACTGCTTCAAGATACAATCCACTTAAGCCCCTAGATCTTTTTTCAGTAAAATAGTTTTTTAGCTACGTCTCTCCTATCTTATACCCAGAGATTTAATTTTTTTAACCTATATAAGAATTTACTTTTACAGCTATTAAATTTTATCTTACTAGGTTTGGCATGATGTTCTAACCTTTCAACATTTTTTGGGGGAAGATTATGGCTCAGTTAACCAATGCATTAGCTATTTCTCTTTTATTCCCTCCACTCTCCTTTGGTCCCTTTCCTTCCTACTTCCCTATTGGGTAAGGTGAATTACCTCACCCAAATGTGTGTATGTATGTGTACATGCATACACATATGTACTTGTATGTGTGTATATAAATTTCTCTTTGAACCAGTTCAGATAAGAGTGAGGTTCAAGCATTGTCCACTCCCCCACCTCATCTTCCCTTTCATTATATAAATTATTCCTTGTGTGACTCTTTTATGTGAGGTAATTTTCCCCATTTTCTTCTCCCTTCTGCCTTCTTCCAGTCCATCCCTCTTTCTTACCCTTCCAGTCTTCTTTTGAGATCATCCTAACATACTAGTCTCATACCTATATCCTTTGTCTAAGTAGACGCTTTATAACTACACTAATGTGATAATGTTCTTACTGGTTATTATCTTCCCATACAAAAATAGAGTTTAACCATTATAAATCCCCTAGGATTTCTATATTTGCCTTTATATACTTCTCTCGAGTCTTGCATTTTAACATAAAAAATTTTTATTTGGCTTTGAGCTTTTCATCAGGAAGTTTTGAAATTTATCCATTACGTTGAATGTACATTTATCCTCCTGTAATATTGTATTTAGTTTTATTTGGTAGGTTATTATTGGTATTAATCCTATCTCTTTTGCCTTCTGGAATGTCATATTCCAAGCCCTATACTCCTTTATTATGGTGGCTGCTTAATCTTGTGTGATTCTGACTGTTCCGCCATGTATATAGACTATTTCTCTCTTGCTTCTTGAACTATTTTCTTCTTGACCAGGAAATTGTGGCATCTTTTTTTCCCCAGGAGGTTATTGGTGGATTTTTTTCAATATTTACTTTGCTCTCTGATTCTAAAATATTTGGGAAGTTTTCCTTTCATGAAATGTGTTGTCTAAGCCCTTTGTTTTGCTCATGGCTATTAGATAATTTAATTATTTTAAATTTATCTCTCCTCAGTCTGTTTTGCAGGTCAGTGATTTTTTTTTTTTCCCTATGAGATAGTTCACATTTTTTTCTATTTTTTCAGTCTTCTGTCTTTATTGTTTTTTTACTTCTTATTGAATCATTAGCTGCTACTTGTTGAATTCTAATTTTTAATGAGGTGTCTTCAGTGAGGTTTCATACCTCTTTTACCGCTTGGCCCATTATTATTTTAAGGAGTTATTTTCTTCAGTATTTTTGGTGCATTTTTTAAAATCCAGCTGTAAGTTCTCTTTTAAAACTTTCTTGCATAGCTCTCATTTCTTTCCCAACTTTTTCTTCTAGCATTATTCTTTGATTTAAAAAAAAACCTTTCTTTTTCTCTTTTAAAAGTCTCCTTCTTTAGCCATTCTATGATTTCATGTTGGTTTTGTGTCCAATTTGCACTTTTCTTAAAGGCTTTCCTTGTAGAGCTTTATAAATCATAGTCTTCTCTGTATTGAGTTTCCCTGTCACCATAGTAATGTTTTATGATCAGGTTCTTTTTTTATTACTTGCTCTTTTTCCTAGCCTAATTCTTGACATTTGAATTTATGTTAGAGATGGGCTCTGCTTACCTCTGGTAAGGGGAGTAACTGGCCTGAGGCTCAATCATTTATGTCCTTCTGCTGGTTTCACAGTTGGGTCTGGGAGCTTGTAAAGTTTTGGTGTTTCCAAACTGGTGTGATCTGGGGAAAGGTCTTGTCACTGCTCTGTTATTTTGAGCTCTGGTCTTCACTTAGGTAGGTCCCCTGATCCCTCTTAAGCACAGTTGCTCCTTTGTACAATGGAGCTGGGTAATGGGTGTCAGAGCTGTCAAATGGTGCCTGATCCTCTATCCACTGCTAGTTCAGGGGGCTCTAGAAATCTTTTTCTGACCAGGTGTTCAGTCCCTTTACATCACTATTCACTAGGTAACACTGATACTTCCACTACTTTTGGTGTTGCCTCTACCTTCGAGGTCCACAATCTATGTGGCTTCTACTTTTCTTACTCCTGGTCAGCCCTTATCCCAGGATCTGTTGACCCCTTCTGTCTTCCTAAGCTGCTCTGGGCTGGGAAAATGACTCATTCTGACTTCTTGGCTTTTCTGCTTATAATTCAGTTTGGCATTTTTCTGTGGTTGTTTTATAGATGTTTGACAGTTATGACCCTTTACTCTGCCATCTTGACTCTTCCCAGTTATAATGTAAATTAATTGAGAAGGCTTACTTCCTCAGAAGGGTATCAATCAATAAACATTTAGTAAGCTCTTATTATGTGCCAGACACTATGACAGCCACTGAGGATACGAAAAAAGGCAAAAGACAGTCCCTGTCCTCGGGAAGCTTACAGTCTAATGGAGGAGACAACATGTACACAAATATATGCAAAGTAAGCTACATACAGGATAAATAGAAAATAATTAATGAAAGGAAAGTACTAGAATTAAGAAGGGTTGGGGAAGGCTTTCAGTAAAATATGGGATTGGGGAGGGGCACTTAAAGTTAAGGAATTGATTGTAGATGACAGTGGAAGGATGTAGGCTTGGAAAAGTGCAACACATTGTTTGCCACCTTAAGACCCAGTATAAGAGGACATAGCTCTATATTAATGCAACCTTTGATTTTGAGAAAGAGATTTCCTGGCCTTTACATTGTTTATAAGCAACCTCTTCTTGGTGTGAATATAAGAGGGCTGATATGTAATGTGCTGTGTCCCTGAGAAGGCAAGTTTATTGTAGCTTTTGGAAATTATGATTTGTAACTGCAGCCCAAACAAGGTCCTTTGAGCAACTGTCACCATTCTCAGAAACAGCAGGTTCTACAATGATTCTATATTGAAAAGTCATAGCCCTTACTTTTCCCAGTTATGAGAAGATTGGTTAATAGGATCCAAACTTTATACAGTTTCTACTCCTGAATTCAGAAGCTTGTCAGAGAGACTAATTGCAAGTGCCTAAATAGCTTTGTATCTTAAACTCTTGCTTCTGAGACTTTTTTGTTCATTTCCATAAGGCAAGTCACTCAGTTGCCCCCAGTTTCCTCCTCTGTAGAACCATAGGCTTTGGCAACATGACCTCCAAGTTTCCTTCTAGTTCTAATATTTTAGGATCAATAAGATAAATTCTAAATTAATTGCTTTTATATGTCACATGTGTAAGGCATGCATATTCATATACATATACAAATATATGTGTAGTATTTGATTTATTTTGAGAGAAAGAACTAGAATTCATGGTATAGTTTTATGTTCCCTTGATGAAATCCATGCTGGAGAAACAGCCTTCTTGCCTGAATATGCACCTAAAAATATTCCATCATCTTGTGCCAGCTACTTACATTGTTGATATAATCTTAGTGAAAGTCACCTCTGCAAACATTTATTATGTGCCTGTTGCTTACAAAGCATTGTACAAGGTGTTAGGGATATAAAGATAAAAGGGAAAGTGTTTCCCTTTGACTATACTACATTCTTCTAGAGGTATACAAGAGATAAGGCAATAAATTTTCCTTAAGATGGCAATTTAGCCTAATTCAGATCTTTTTTAGTGTGGAAAATATAACTTCACTTGCTGAAATGTCTGTGCCTCATTCTTTGACCCTCCTACTTTACAAGTACGTGGCTTTGGTCCTGGTATGGGGGATGGATGAAAGAGGGAGAATAGCTCAGTACAGCTCATTCCCAATTCTAATAAAAACAATTCAAAATGCCAGTTTCTCCTCATAATGGTTCAGGAGAGTCCTTCTCATATATGAAGGAAATATTTTATGAGGAAAGAGAGGAGGGATTGGGAGTCCAAGACTGTGATTTCTTTGGTATAGGAATATCCTAGTGAGAAAATTTACTCTACCAATGCAAATTGGCATTATGATCTGAAAAGAGTTTTTTTTTGTAATACTCAGAAGTTAACTGACTTAATTTATGCATGGCATAACCAGTATGTATAAGTGGTAGACCTTGAAAACAGGTCTTGAGTCTAAGATTGGTCCTCTATCTACTATGCCATACTGACTGTCTATATTAAAGCAATCTCATTGTTAAATGGCTGTAGTTCTGTTAACTTTTGCACACAAAACTGTGCCTCTCAATATTTCCCTTCCTTCTTTCCTATAATTACCATTTGTTTTTTTTCAGAAGTTTTCTATATTGCTAATAATAGACCTTCTGAATATGGATATTACCCAAATATAAATATACATCTGCTTACCTAGCACAAAGATTGACCCAAGTTAACATTTCAAATGACAAAAAAAATCCCAGAAAACTAATGTATTTTAGTAACACCACCTCTCTAATTAAAGTTGACTCAACTTAAAGTGTGAAAGACATATGACTTTCCCTTGGACTTTATAAATATTAGGTCCTTTTGAATTGACATCACTAATGACAGCTGTAGAATGAGAAGCACACTACTATTCAAAAATAATGATCCTGAACAGCATTAAAAATGGTATGACCTCTGCTTCAACCTACTACCACTACCACCATCACTCAAAATAACTTTCCACTGTCTCATACTTAAACCCTGGTAGTTAATGAGGAAAGGGAGTTTTATGACCTGGGCAAATTCCCCTTTTGAAATTTTCCATCTTCCTTAATTCCTTTGTGTACTACCTGAAGAAATTAATTCCACTTGTTAGCCATGCCTGCTCTTAGAGGATACTGATTCCTAAACACCATGAAGAGCTAATCAGGAAAGTCATGTTTTCTTTTGCTGGCATAAATGCTAAATAAAACACTCTTTTCACCTTACTCCCTTTTTTGTTTTCAATTTATTGTTAGTTTTCCCAAATGGGCATTTCATCTCAGGAAGTGTACAGCTCAGCCATGGTTCTCAAATTATGCTGGCCAGCAGTCACTTCCTCTAATCAGCTTGATCACTCACATATCCTGATCATTGCAGAAGAAGGCCTGGGAAATCCTTTTATTATTGGGGAGAACATTGCTGTCTTCTGAAACAACAGGTGATGTTGGAAGGCTGGGACATAGAGTTCTTCATCAAAGTTTGACATAAAAGCATATGGCAGGAGGATTAGTTTTCCAAATGACTTCCTCAGCATTATCCAAGTCCTGAAGGTCACGAAGGCTTTGGGAAATGGGTCCAGACTAGGAAAAGATCAGAAGCAGCTTAGAGATCAGAGGTAAAACTAAAAAGCTTTATTTCCAGGGCAAATTTGCCACCTACTACAGTCTTTCACCAACACTTCCCCTGTACTTTCCTTCTTCCTGAATCATATATCCATAATTTATGCTGCATTTCTGCTATTGTCTGGGTCAAAGGGAAGTCTTTGTGGGGTTCAGGGTTGCAACTCACAGTTTAAGAAGTGCTGAAAGGGCCATGAGTGGAAAAAGAAAATTAAGAAAGTCTGATCAAGATGATATTGCATCTCAGCTGTCTGTTTCCACTTTGCTTTTCCTTTCCTGATTGGGTGACCAACCACTGACCTTGAGATGAACATGTCATAGACTACAGGCAACCATGTGGGTTCAAGAGATCTGGAGGTCCTGAGTCCCATAAAAAAGAGCAAATAATTGCCAAAGATATAAAATTCACTGGCTATGCAAGTGTGAAGATCAGAGGAGGAGAATGATAATACAGATCAGAGATAGAAATTAAAATGCCTAGTTAGCAATTTTGCAAACTGACTTATGTTCAAAGTTTAAATATTACTCTCATAGGAGACAATAATAATAGCTATAAGCATTACTGAGTAGTGTTCTAGTCATTTCATTAATACAAACTCTGATTATTTTATATTTGGCATTCCTTTTGGTGTGTTGGAATATATTACCTATCATAGACCATGATTCATATTCTACGGTGAATTTTTTTCTTTTTCCAGTTCTGAGGAAACCTTTACAGTTGTGGGTCATAATTTAATTATCTATGAATAAAATCATCTCCAGGATACAATGACATTTTTAATGAGCCAATCAGCATAAGAAAAGAGAGCTCTCTCTTAGAAGAAGACAAGCTCCTAAGGAATGAGACCTATCCAAAACATATACCTGGGTACAATACAGGAAGTGGCTGTGCATTCAGCCAGGTCATGTCCCAATCAGACTAGGATTTCTGATTCACTCTCCAAATAATATATAATAAAAGCAGAGATGTCAAACTTATCATTCCAGACCACAAACTGTTGCAAAACTCAAATGCAGGGGCAGAAACCAGGTTAAAATATATAAATGTTTAACATAAAGAAAAATTCAATACAATGTAAATAATTTTAATTTATGGTTTTCTAAATTAATATGTGGTCTTCAGGGATTGAGTGTGATAGCACTAAAGGGAATTCAAAAATCCCAGATTGGTGATCCTAGGTTTGTATTTCTCTTAAAGCCTGATCTAGAGGCTAGTTACCTTTAGGATCATACTTCATTGGACCAGAATTATAGATTATGCACCAGAAAAATTCTTTGTGCACCATAGATGAGGCATGTTTTAGATCCTGAAATTCCTTATCAATGCCAATAAGAAACTTTCTCTGACGTTTCACACACAAATACTAATATAGACCTACATTTCTAGAATAGTGCTAAACCAGAGAGCCCTCCAAGGTTGGAAGCAGGGCTGGCATAGGACATTAAGTAAACTATACTTCCTTCTACCTTCCTCAAATAGAACTGTGGACTTTCAAACTTAACACTTTAACCCATGGCTCCCTTTCCACTGTTTTGGTTACAATGTATGTCAGTATTACCAATATGCATCATATATACTCTACCTTGGTTAAATAACTTAGCTTCCCTGGCTCTCAGATTCATCTCTGAAATGAAGAGATTGGATTAAAGGGATTTCTAAGTTTCCTTCCATCTCTAGACAAGATCTTATGATTTCTTGTCTTTTCTCTTTCTTATAAATCTAAATAGTTTTGGAGTGTGGTGCTATGGTGCTTGTGTAGGTATTGATGGTAGTGGAAGGAAGTCATAACCACACACCAGGGCAAAAACATCATCCTTCAAAAATGACTCTCTGGCTGTGCCTCTGTGCTTTTGAAATTATTTCAAAGCCCTGAGTGTAGTCTCACCAAAGGAGGCACTCTCTCCCCCAAACTGGCTCTGCTGAAATCATGATTTTCCTATTTCATAGAGGTATCATCTAGAGACAAATAAAACAGGTGTACTTGTGGTTGAATTTGCCTTGCTTTGTAGGAGCTTAACAGTGGGCCTGAAATTAAAGTGCTTTGAAAATTTCAAAAGCACTAGAAAATGGCACTTGTTATGACTTGTAATTATTAAAGGTTTGTTGAATTATATTGATTTGGACAGCAAGAAGAGATTTTTCTGAAACATTTCTCATCCTGTTATTGGCCTTACCTCTGAAGCAAACAGGGCTGGCCCCAACAGTGGTAGGGATGGGACATGTACTCCTGGTCCAGTCTGGCAGTGATAAAGAAGACTTTTGTTGAGGTGGGAGAGTAATATAGCCATTCTACGGTATTTGGTTTTCTTGGGACTAGAATAGATCTCAGAGTTTTCCCCTTATCAATTGGAATACTAAGAACACGGTGATATAATTTACATTGGGTCTGTGTAATATTGGGGCTAACCTGAGCTGAATAAGATGTTCATGGGGAATTTAAAATTTCAACATCCCTAGAACTAGAGCTGGTACTCAAATAATGGAATGGATGGAAGGATGAGCCCAAAACATTCAAGTACCATAGTGACAGTCATGATTAGGCTAGCTGGCTTTGTGCCACAGTTTAATATCAATTCTTTTTCTTCTCACTCAGGCACTGCTATAGATATCTGTTAGCCCCTGATCTAGTCCTCCCATCCTACTTAACCATGGTTCAGGATATGTTCTATGCTTGCTAAAGAAAAATATGTCAACCTAGCACTTGAAGTGTTATAGGACCATCAGAATGGCATTCTGTATACTGGCACCCTCTGATTTATTTATTTCTTTTAATCCCCATCTCTCATCCCCAATTACACACGAAAAAATCTTTTTACATTCATTTTTCAAAATTTTGAATTCCAAATTCTCTCCCTCCCTCCTTATTCTCTTCCGTCTTTGAGAAGGCAAGCACTTTTACGTAGGTCATACATTTGCAGTCATGCAAAACATATTTTCAGATTAGTTATGTTGTGGAAGAAAACAGACCAAAAAACCAGAACACAAAGAACTATAAATAAAGTATGCTTCAATATTCATTCAGACTCTGTAATTTATTTCTTTGGAGGTGGATAGCATTTTCCATCATATGTTCTTTGAGATTATCTTGGATCATTGTATTGCTAGAAATAGTGAACTCATTCACAGTTATCATCATACAACATTGTTGTACAATGTTCTCCTGATTCTACTTACTTCACTTTGCATCAGTTCATGTAACTCCAGTATTTCTGAAAGTATCCTGCTCATTTTTCTTATAGCACAATAGTACTCCATGACAACTATATACAACTTGTTCAGCCTTTCCCCAATTGATGGACATTCCCTCAATTTCTAATTCTTTGCTACCACAAAAAGAACAGCAATAAATATTTTTGTACATGTAGGTCATTTTCCTTTTTTTAAAAAAATCTCTTTGAGATATAGACCTAGCAGTGGCATTGCTGGGTGAAAGGATAGGCACAGTTTGATAACCCTTTGGGCATAGTTTTAAATTGTTCTCCAGAATGGTTGGATCAGTTCACAACTCTATCAACAGTGAATTAATGTCCCAATTTTCCCACATCCCCTTCAACATTTGTTACTTTCTTTTTCTGTCATATTAGCCAATCTGATAGGTGAGAGGTAGTCCCTCAGGGTTGTTTTAATTTGCATTTCTCTAATCAATTGTGATTTATAGCATTTATTCACATGACTATAGATAGCTTTGAATTCCTCTGAAAACTTCCTGTTCATATCCTTTGACCATTTATCAATTGGAGAACAGCTTATATTCTTATAAATTTGACTCAATTGTCTTTATGCTTGAAAAATGAGGCCTTATCAGAGAAATTTTCTGTAAAAATACTTCCAGTTTTTTTGCATTCCTTCTAATCTTGGCTGCATTTCTTTGTTTATGCAAAAAAGATTATTTTAATATAATCATAATAATCCATTTTACATCATATAATGCTTTCTATATCTTATTTGGTCATAAATTCTTCCCTTATCTATAGACTCAACAGGTAAACTATTCTATGCTCCCTTAATTTGCTTATGATATCCCCTTTTATATTTAAATCATGTACCCATTTTGACCCTATCTTGGCATATGATTTGGGATGTTGGTTTATAGCTAGTTTCTACCAAACTGCTTTCAAGTTTTGCTAGCAGTTTTTGTCAAATAGTGAGTTCTTGTCTCCAAACTTTCTGTCTTTGGCCTTATCAAACACTAGATAACTGTGGTCATTTAGTACTGTGTATTGTGTACCTAATCTATTCCACTCATCCACCACTTAGCATTACCGGATTGTTTTCCTTCAATTTCTTTTTTTACCATCTGGATCTAGTACGTCAGGGTAGTTTTCCTTGAAAATTTCTTAAAGTATAATGACTAAGTTCTTTCTTGTTCATGAATTTTATGCATTCCAATTATCCTTAAATTATTTCTATGTAATACATTTTCCCAGGTCGATCATTTTTTTGATGAGATATTTCATATTTTCTTCATTTTTTCATTCTTTTGACTTTATTGTTCATCGATGTCTCACAGAGTCATTGGTTCCCAGTTGCTCAATTCTGTTTTTAAGAACTATATCCATCAGTGAGCTTTTGTACCTCTTTTTCTATTTCACCAGTTCTACTTTTTAAAGGGTGATTTTCATCAATGAAGGTTTCTACTTCTTTTACTATTTGCCCAATTCTGTTTTTCATGGTATTATTTTCTTCAGTATTCTTTTGTTCATCTTTTGCCAAGCTTTTAATTTTCTTTTAAAAATCTTTATTGCATAACTCATTTCTTTTCTCAATTTTTCCTTTCCCACTCATTTGATTATGGAAAGTTTTTTTTTTTTTAGTTCTTCTAGGAATTCTTGTGGAGCTTCTGTTCAATTCACATTTAAAACTTGTTCTGGTTTTGCTTTTAGCTATTTTGATATTGTCTTCTTCTGAGTTTGCATGTTGATCTTTCCTGCCAGCATAGGAACTTTTTTATGGCAAAGTTCTTTTTTGTTGCTCTTGTTTGCTACTTTTTTCAGCCTATTTTTTTATGTCCAAGTCATTCTCTGTTCCTGGGGTAGGGGTAAGGGGAACAGTGTTCCAAGTTTCAGCCTTTTCCCCCCACTGCTCTTTTTAGAACTAATTTTTGGGTTTGAAAGTTTTTGGTGGGCTTAAAGTGGTATAATCTGTGCTCTGGTCTTTACCTAGGGAGGCCCTATGATCCTTTGGAGATGTAATTGATACCACTCCTCAGATGCCCTGCTTCCTTGTGACTGCAAGTGTTCCTCTCCATGCTGGAACTGTGACTTGGAATGAGTGTACTCAATGGAGTTGCCAAACAGCTCTATATCCTTTGCCCAGTGCTAGTGCAGGGCCCCCCTGTAATCTCTTTTTGACTAGTTGCCATATCCTCTTACCATCTCCCATTTAAGATTTTACAAAGCTGCTGCTTCTGCTGTTGTCACCTCCATAGCCCACAGCTGGTATTGCTGCCATATGGGCTCTGTGTCAACTCCCATCCCAGGGTCACAGGTCTCTCCTTCTAACCTCCTAGAAAAAATGTCTCGACCTGATGTTTTGTTGGTTCTGCCATTCCAGAATTTGATTTAAGGGGCTAAAGGTGTTTGGAGGGGAATGTTGGGATAGCTCAGCTGCTTCCTTTATTCTGCCATCTTGGCTCCTTTCCTGGAAGTCCTCTACCTGTACAATTTTGAACAAGCCACTTAATTTCCTGGGTCCCTAGTTTCCTAATGAATAAAATGAAGGGTTTGGACCCAAAAGCTTCTGTTATCTCTTCTAGCTCTAAATCTATTATTCTATAAAAGCTTATAAAGATGTATATACATACATACTAAGCATCTGGAGATGAAAGGTGT
The DNA here is from genome assembly GCF_011100635.1 of Trichosurus vulpecula. Taxonomy (NCBI): domain Eukaryota; kingdom Metazoa; phylum Chordata; class Mammalia; order Diprotodontia; family Phalangeridae; genus Trichosurus; species Trichosurus vulpecula. Next base: position 111,147,401 of record NC_050577.1, on the reverse strand, counting down.
TAGAGAAAGATTCTATCAATCCCTCTGAGCCTGTCCATCTCTGCCCCAGCACCAAATTGTTATAGTCTAAGTAATGTATTTTCTTCTCCTTATTTAATACTTATCATTTTTTCTAGATTTGATGATGAGTAAATGTACTTAGGAAAGAAATCTATCTTCTTAGCAGCAGTTCATTAAGAAGACCCCACTATTAAGGTCATTAGGTAGGGATATGCAGCATCATTCCTGTTATTGCTTAGAAATTGGTTTAGTACCCTGCAAGGCAATGAAAATAAGACATCTCATTTCAATGAATGCTTTAAAACTGTGAGGTTTGGGTTTACACAGATAGGATCTACCAAAAATGGGATAATCATAACTGTTTTATGGATATTCTAGCAGTGAAATATTATGTTCCCTTGCATGTTTGTTTATTCAGCCTGACAGAGGAGCCAGAAAAAAGGAGCTTTTGATTAAGCTCTCCAATATCTCATATTTATATTGCACCTTTCATGCCAAAGGGCTTAATAAACTATGTTTATACTGCTTTATAAACCTTGCAACGGAATTGGCTTTTTTCTCCCTTTTTCCGCTTAGAATGGTAGCCAAGCATCTACAGTGAAAGGTGGAAAGCATATGTACAACTGTGGAAGATGGGGAAGTTTCATCCAAGGTGCAAAGGTAAATCTAGGTACCTAAGGAATGATCTGAGATTCCAATTTTCTACCTCAGGATCTGTTTCCAAAGAACTTTTTTGGAAGTCTAAGATTGAGGACATGAATTTATCAACTACAGACAGGAAAGTATTGTCATCCTAGCAAGGATTTGAATTTTTTGGAAGCGGGCGGGGGGCACAGTAAATGGGAAATGGTTTCCAGGAAGTGTAGTTACCACAGATTTCAAGCCACTACCTCCTCCCATTCAACTATTTTAAAAGGTACTTCATACCTCAAAATGCTCCTTAATTTTACTCTTACTCTTAACTAGAGTGGGGAGTCATTAAGAATATTTTTTATCTATATCTCTATCTTTACCTGTACTCTATCTCTACTTGATAATATGTATGTGTACATACACACATACATATATATTACATAAATACATAACACACATATATGTATATAATCTGTATCTCTATATAACTCTATCTATCTCTATTCCCATCGGAGGAAGCTAGGTGATACAGTAGATAGTGATCTAGATCTGGAATTAAGAAGATGAATTCCAATCCAGACTCAGATACTTATGTGTGCTACCCAGTTAAGGGATGATATAATTATAGAATTATTAGAACATTATGTAATTTTTAAGCTTCTGTTTCCATAACGCAATTGGTTTATTTAAATAATGGGCTTTCTTAAGAGGCTCCCACCAAGTATGAAAACAGGCCTGAAACTATTGATTAGACTTCTGAAGATATTTACTTTTAGGGAATAAAATTACATATTGGAAAATATGGTTTATTAATTCTATGTTGATGCAGTTTTGACTTGGTTTAAAGATACACAAATTCAATATATTATCAGCAAGAGTACCAATAGTATAGAGGGGTTTCTTTATAATGTTAGTCAAACTGGTATAATCACCAACTACAGGAATTTGCAGTATAGACTAGTTATATTTCATTAAGGGTAGCTAGATGGTACAGTGGATAGAGCACCAGGCTTGAAGTCAGGAAGACCTAAGTACAAATTCAGCCTCAAACACTTACTTGCTGTGTGACCCTGGGCAAGTCAATAAATCCTGTTTGCCTCATTTTCCTTATCTGTAAAATGACCTGGAGAAGGAAATGGTAAACCACTCTAGTATATTTACCCCAAATGGAGTCCCAAAGAGTAAGACAGTTAAAAAACACTAAACAAGAGCAAATATTTCAGTAAATATAACTTAAATTATAGTATATCCTCCTTCATTAGATGGTAAACTCCTCCATTAGCTTGTCAGCTCATTGTGAGCAGGAGCCATCTTTTGCCTCTTTTTTGTATTACTAGTGATTAGCACAGTACCTGGCACATACTAGGTGCTTAATAAATGTTTATTGATCTATTGAAGGGCCAGAGGGACAGGAAAAAAAATGGGTGGGGGGAGGAGGAGGAAGTATAAGGGAGGAGACAGAGAATGCTCATGTTACAGCAAAAAGAGTACTATCTCTTATGTCAGAGGCCTGGACCCTGTTCACATCCTCCCAGGGTTACCTTGGACAAGCTTAGCCACACTGGGCCACAGTTTACTCAGCTGTGAAATGAGGCCTTGGGCTAAATGACCTTTGATGTCCCTTTCAGATCTAGGTCTCTGAATCTATATTTACAATGTCATTATTATCATAATGATAATCAGTTGTTCCTTTTAACTTTTATTTTCCAGTCTCCATCAATGATACAAATCTCTTAAGTCTTTTATGTACAGATTGAATGTTAAGGACTTGAATGATTGTGTTTCTTTCAGTGTTCATGCAGGGGTAAAGGCTGAATAGACACAGAAAAAAAAGATTATGTGTGTGTTTCATTATATTGTGACAGGTATAGTTTCAGATGAGATGTATTTTTATCTTGTTGTTACTCTTAATGGTACAACAATCTCATGCCTTCTTCACAGACCCAGTTTAGAAATTATAAACTCCACTCTCTTTGCAACCTATTAAATTTCCCAGGGAATTACTTGAGTGAGGAACTCCCCCACACTAAATCGCTGTGCATTAGGAAATGGATGATGGCTCTGAACTTGGAAAAAGTAACTGCGAGTGCTCTAAGCTAGATTTTAAAGGGAACATAAAAATTCAGGAAACAAAAATCCATTTTGGCCACAACTCACTGGTTCCGTCAAACCATCTAAATCAATCACTGAAGGTTGTGCATGTTATAAATAGACATGCAATTAATTTATTTTACCAAAAATAACCATAGGCATTATGTTGGGTATTCAACAGAACATCTCTCTTTTTTTTCAATTCACTTTACTGGAGCAGTTGACCATTTCCTTCTCCAGCTCATTTTGTAGATGTGGAAACTGAGGCAAGCAGGGTTAAGTGACTTGCCCAGAGTCACACAACTAGTAAGTGTCTGAGGCTGGATTTGAACTCACAAACATGAGTCATCCTGACTCCATGCCCTATAATCTATCCAGTGCACCACCCCCAACAAATGCTTATTATATGTAATTGACTATGGTAGGCACCAGGCATATACAGGTAGTTGTGTTGCAGTCCTACTCTCAATAAGCTTAGGATCTAGTAAGGCAGAGGATAAATAAACAAATAACTTTGATAAAAAGGGAAGCAATAATATATGGATCCTTATGGTGCACTGGAAAAAACACTAAGGAGTAAGAGAAAGTAGGTTCAAATTCTGGCTCTTATCTACCATCTGTGTGATTTCTGTGCCTCAGTTATCTTTTCTGCTAAATGAGAAGGTTAAGAAAGATTATTTCTGAATTTTTTTTCAGATCTAAATCTTTGATAACAAAAATAATACAGCTAGCATTTATATAGCACTTTAGGGTTTGTAAAGACTTTGTAAATATCTCATTTTATTGTTATAACAACCCTGTGAGATAGGTGCTGTCATTACACCTATTTTACAAATGAGAAAACAAAGACAAAAAACATCGATAAGGACTCGATCAGGGTCACAGAGCTAGTAAGTATCTGTGGCCAGATTTGAGCTCAGGTTTTTTTGACTAAAGGGCCAGAACTCTTTGCCCTGTGCTATCTAGTTACCTCTTCCTTATTATCACAATGGCAAAGAAGACATCTAGGCAAAGTGATTACATGAATTTGAATATGAATGGGTTGCTTTGACTTGGAAAATTCAAACAAGACTTCATTAAGGAAAGAGAATCTGATTCAGAACTTAAAAGAAGAGAGAAACTTCTATGGAGAGAACCAGAAGTATCCTGAATAGAAAACACAGTGCAGACTAGGACAGCAGTGACCATACTTCTCCAAGGATCACACCAACTTGGAAGCAACAAAAATTTTCAGGCCCCCAGAACTAGCTCTGAAAACAGCAGCATGCAAAAGCCTCAAGCTTGGGATAGTGCCTTCCCAACCCTAGGTGAGTAGTATCCAACTACAACATAAAGTTTACAATCAAGAAATAGGCTGAAAATGAGAAAGCAACAGTAGCTACAAAAGAACTTGACCACAAAAAGCTGATGGTAACAGGAAAGACCAAGACAAAGTCAGAAAGAGACAGCAACGTGAAAATAGCTACAAACATAGCTCGCAAAGAAAAATGCTAATTGGAACCAAGACCAACAAGAATTTCTGGAATAGATAAAGAGAGAAAAGTGGTAGCAAAAAATTGAGAAATGAGTTATGCAAGAAAATTATTAAAAGAGAATTAACAGCTTGGTTAAAAAGGCACAAAAAATACTTAAGAAAATAATACTTAACAAACAGAATTAACCTAATATTAAAAAACACAAATGCACACACACAAGTCTGAAGAAAAGAACTGCTCAAAAATTGGAACAGGTCAAAGGTAAAAGGAGGTACAAAGATTTGCTGAAGGAAAAAAAAAAACACCAAAACACACACACACACACACACACACACACACACACGCGCACACACACACACACAAACGGAAATGACCTAATAGAAAAAGAGATACAAAACTCACTGAAGAAAATAATTCCTTAAAAATTAGAATTGGGCAACTGGAAACTATAGGTTCCTTGAAACATCAAGATATCAAGAAATGATAAAAAGTCGAGAGAATAAAAATAAAAGAAAATATGGAATACTCATCAGAAAAACAATAGACCTGGAAAATAAATCAAGGAGAAATAATTTATCAATCATTCAAATGCTTGAAAGCTATTCCCAAAGAAAAAATTTAGACAATCTATTTTAAGAAATTATCAAGGAAATATGCCCTGATATCCTAGAACCGGTGGGTAAAATAGAATTTGAAGGAATTCATCAGTCACCTCTTTTAAGAGATCCCAAAATGAAAACTCCCAGGACTATTATAGCCAAATTCAAAGGTCAAAGAGAAAATACTTTAAGTAGCCAGAGAGAAACAATTCAAATATTCTGGGGCCACAATCGCAATCACACAAGATTTAGTGGTTTCCATATTAAAGGAGCAGAGACCTTGGAATATGAAATTCTGGTAGATAAAAGAGCTAGGATTCTGACAAAGAATAACCTACCCAACAGAACTGAGTACAAACCTTTGGGGAAAATGTATATTTCAATGAAATAAAACTGACTTTGAAGAATCCCTGATGCAAAGACCTGAGCTGAATAGAAAATGTGCGTTTAAACACAAGACTCAAGAGAAGCATAAAAAGGAAACCATGAAAGAGTAATCATAAAAGTCTAAACAAAATCAGACTGTTTTGATTCCTGTATGGCAAGAAGATATTTAAAACTCCTAAGAAATTCATCATTATTAGGGCAGGTAAATGGAGTCACATAGACAGAGTGCATGGATTTGAGTTGATTTTGTTGGAATGATCTCCAAAAAAAAATGTAGGGGTAAGAAAGAGTGATAGACTGGGAGAAGAAAGGGAGAAGTAGAATGGAACAAAAAAATTCTCTCATAAAAGAGACACACAAGGAAGAACTTTTACAATGGAGGGGGAAGTGGAGGGTAGACAGTGCTTGAACCACACTTTCATCACTCTGAATTGGTCCAATGAGGGAAATACACACATACATACATATGTACATATATACATTTATATTTATTTATAATAGATATATGTCTACATATACAGAGGTGTGTATATTTAATATATACACACATATAATTAGTTGTGTATAGAAATGTAATTTACTCGAGGTCAATAAGAGGTGAAGGAATAAGAGAAAGGAGGAATGATAAAAGGGAGGATGGATTAAGGGAGGCAGTGGTTAAGCAAAATAGAATTTTTAAATTTCTTTTTTTTAAATTTTATTTACTTCATTTTAAATTTACCCAAAGAGTTGTCAAACTGCAAAATAGACTTTTGAGGAGAGACAGGATAGAAAGAGAGAGAAGAAAGAGAATGGAGAAAAGTACACAGTTAGTAACCATAACTATGAATGTGAATGGGATGTGCTCATTCATGAAAAGGAAACAGATAGCAGAATGGATTAGAAACTAGAATTTAACAATATTTTGTTCATAAGAGACACATTTGAAACTGAAAGTCACACATGGAGTTAAAATAAAGGCCTGGAGGAGGATCTAATATGCTTCAGCTGAACTAAAACAAAAGGTAGGGGGAGCAATCGTGATCTCAGATAAAGCAAAAGCAAAAACAGACCTAATAAAAAGGGACAATCAGGGTAATTACAGTTTGCTAAGAGGTACCATAAATAATATAGTGCTGGCTTGTTTTCAAGGTAGCAGAGGAACTAGAACCAAAATTGCTAAAATACACTGGATTATGGGGAAAACAAGAGAGTTCCGGTGAAAAACAAAAACTAAAAACATTTCCTCCTGCTTTATCAAGTACACTAAAGCCTTTGAGTTTGTGGATCACAACAAATTGTAGCAAGTCCTCAAAGAGATGGAAGTACCAGATGATCTTACTTGTTTCCTGAGGAACCTGCCTGTGGGCCAAGAAGCAGTAGTGGTAACTGAGCATAGAGCAGCTCTTTGGCTTAAGATTGGGAAAGAGTATGGAAAATCCATATTATTTATCTAACTTAAATTCAAAATACATCATGTGGCATGCCAACAGAGATGAGTCAATAGCTGGAATTAAAGTTGCCAGGAAAAAATATCAACAATCTCAGATATGCAAAGGATAGCACTCCGATGGCACAAAGTGAAGAATAATTAAGAAGCCTCTTGAGGAGGGTAAAAGAGGAAGAGTGTAAAAGCTGGCTTGAAGCTTAACATTAAAACAAAACTAAGATCATAGTAACTGGCCCCATTAATTCCTAGCAAAGAGAAGGGGAAGAAATGGAAGTAGTGTCAGATATTACATTTTGGGTCTCGAAGATCAGATTCATCAGGCTGTAGATGGTGACAGCAGCCATGAAATTCAAAGCTGTTCTGTGGAAGGAAAGCTATAACAAATCTGGACAGCCTACTAAAACACAGAGACACCACCTTGCCAACAAAGGTGTTTTTCCAGTAGTATCATATAGTTGTGAGAGTGGGATCATAATGAAAGCTGAGTGTTATAGAATTGCCACTTTCAAATTGTGGTGCTAGAAAAGTCTTTTGAGAATCCCTTGGATAGAAAGGAGGTCAAATTAGTCAATATGTAAAGAAATTAATTCATACTATTCATTGGAAGGACAAATCCTTAAGCTGACGCTTAAATACTTTGACAATATAATGAAAAGACAGGACTCATTGGAAAAGACCCTGATGTTGGGAAAGATTGAAGATAAAGGGAGAAGCAGATGGCAATGGATGAGATGAATAGATAGTATTATGGGAAAAAATGAGCAGGAACTTGGACAGACTTTGGAAGATAGTGGAGTATAGAAGGGCCTGGTGTGTTATGGTCAATGGGGTCATGAAGAATCAAACATGGCTGAATAAATGAGCAACAACATAAGATTTAGCAGCTTCTACATGAAAGGATCAGGGGGCTTGGGATATGATATTTTGGAGGTCAAAGGAGCTAGGATTCCAACCAAGAATCAGCTACGTAGCAAAAGTGAACCTAATCCTTCCGGGGAAAAATGGACATTCATTGAGATAGAGGACTTTCAAACATTCTTGATGAAAATTGCTGAATAGAAAATTTGATTTTCAAAGGCAAGACTCACAAGAAGCATAAAAATGTAAACAGGAAAGGGAAATCATAAGGGACTTAATAAGGGTAAATCATTTACATTCTTACATGCGAAGATGATACTTATAACTCATAAGAACTTTCTCATTATTAGGGCAGATAGAAGATGTTTATATAGACAGAGGTCACAGATGTGAGTTGATTATGAAGGGATGATATAAAAAAAACATTGGAGGGGAATAGGGGAGAGGTAAGGGAGTGAGTGAACCTTAATTTCCTGAGAATCGGCTCAAAGAAGGAATAACATATGCACTTTATTGGTTATAGAAATCTGTCTTACCCTACAAGAAAGTAGGAGGGGAAGGGGATAAGAAAAGGGGGGTGGTGATAGAAGAGAGGGCAAATTGGGGGAGGAGGTAGTCAGAAGCAAAACACTTTTGAGGAGTGCAGGGTGAAAGAAGAGGGAGAATAGAATAAACAGCAGGGAAAATAAAACTCGGGGAAATAGCAATAACTGTGAAGAAATTTTGAATCAAGTTTCTCTGATAAAGTCCTCATTTCTCAAACATATAGAGAACTGGGTCAGATTTATAAAAGCAAGAGTCTTTCCCCAACTGATAAATGATCAAAATATATGAACAGTTTCCAGATTGACAAAAAGCAAAGCTATTTAAGGCCATAAGACAAAATGTCTTAACTCACTATTGATTGGAGAAATGCAAATTAAAACAGTACTGAGGTATTATCTCATACCTATTAGATTGGCTAATAGGAAAGAAAATGTAAATCATAAATGTTGGGAGGGATATGGGAAAAATAATACACTAATACACTGTTGGTGGAGTTGTGAATTGATTCAACCATTCTGTAGAGCAATTTGTAACTATGCACTTAGGGCCATAAAACCATGCATACCTTTTGATCTAGGAATGCCACTTCTAGCTCTGTATCCTGGAAGAGATCAAAACAAAACAAAACATAACATAACATAACAAAAAAAGGAAAAAGATCAACATGTACAAAAATATTTATAGCTGTTCTTTTCCTGTAGTAAAGAATTGGAAATCGAAGGGATGCCCATCAATTGGAGAATGGCTGAACAAGTATGTGATGGTAAAGAAATACTATTGTGCTGTGGGGAATAATGAGTGGGATGCTCTCAGAAAAGCCTGGACAGTCTTTCATGAGCTGATGCAAAATGAAATGCACTGTGTAGAAAGTAACAGTAATATTATAACATGATCAGCTGTGAATGACTTGGCTATTCTCAGCAATGCAATGATCCAAGACAACTCTGAAGGAATTATGATAAAAAATGCTATCCATCCGCAGAGAAGGAACTGATGGTGTCTGAAGCATTTTTTAAACTTTTTTTTATTTTTCTTGAGGTTTTTTTTTTGGTCTATATTTTCTTTCACAGCATGCCTATTAGGGAAATGTTTTGTGTTGACTACAGATGTATAACCTATATCAAATTGCGTGCCCTCTCAATGTGGGGGGTTGAGGAGGGAGGAAGGGAGAGAATTTGGAACTCAAAGTTTTAAAAACAAACAATTAGAAATTGTTTTTACATGGAGTTGGGGAAAAAGAAAATACTAAATAAAAATTTGAAAAAATTAAAAAAAATGAAGAGCAAGATGTTTTCAGAAAAACCTGGGAAGACTTATATGAACTGATGCAAAGTGAAGTGAGAAAAATGAGATCATTGTGGTCAGTAACAGCAATTTTGCAATGATTATCACTGTAAAAGACTTGGCTGCTCTGATCAGTACAATGATGTAAGACAATTTGAAAGGACTTATCATGAAAAAATGCTGTACGCTTCCAGAGAGGGAACTGATGACTTCTGTGTGCAAATTGAATTGTATTTTCTTCTTTTCTTTATCTTTCTTGCTTTTTAAAAAATTGGCTAATTTTCTATAAATGCTTTGCATCATTTCACATGAAAAATAAATATTATATTGTGGAATTTGGAACTCAAAATTTAAAAAGAAAAGAATGTTAAAAATAAATAATAAAACATTAAAATATATTTAAAATAAATTAACAGACTCTGAGGTAAGAAATTTTGATATGAAGAAGCTCTTCTCAGAGTTTACATTTGAATACATTTCGTCCATCTAACTTCATTTAGTTTGGTACTTAAATGGATCTATGTTCTCATTAATGTGGGTATATACCTTTTACTGTTGCAGAGCCACATCCTATTTATACCTTTCTAGCATTTGTGCTCCTCATGCATGGTCCATTTTGGTCATAGAGTTATGGAATATAAGAATTTGAAGAAACATTAGTAATATTCCAATCAGTTCTTCCATTTTACAGAGGAGGAATCCTGGTCTTTTTAAAGCCAAGTTTGAGCAAACATGCCTTGGCCAAAGTTATATATCTGTGAAACATCAGAGTCAAGATTTGAACTCAGGTCTTTTGCCTACAAATACAAGGTGCTTTCTATTACACTAAGCTGTCCTTCCTGATAGACTCCAGTACTTCAAGTCTTGAGCATCTCTTGGTGGCCTCAGTAGTTCAAGATTAATGTTTATGATAATGCTGATTAAAGGGCTCTATATTGGCTTCTGTCCATGCATTGAGATGAAATACTGACACACAGGCATGTTTTTTGGATCTGTATCCCAAACATCTGTCTGGCTGAGCTGCTTTTGTTTATATCGGTGTGAATGAGCACAGATTTACTGTAATGATCTGAGGGGCCCTGCCTTCATGCCTGGTTTTCTCCCTACATGTTTCCCACCTCCTCTGTTTGGTTTCCAACCCTCCAGTCTGATAGCAAACATTTATTTTCTCCTTTGGCTCAGGACATGTAGCTTCTGTCACAGTTAATAAAAGGCACTGGTGTCTGCCAAGAAGGCAAAGCTGCCCTGGAAGCTTGGAGCTCATCAACAGTTCCCATGTCTCTTTATTTCTACCTTTATTTTTAGTAATGGCAGTGTAAGACAATTCAGGGCTTGCTGTCCATGTAGTGTCAGAGAGAGGGAGCTCAATCTAGCCTCATTTTTCTATATGCTAACTGAGCTATTTAAACCATTTGGATAATCATACAAGAATACTAAGTCCAGGGCATCTGGGTCAATTACACGTTACTAGTATATCCACAATAGTAGGTAGTGGTAAGGTGTGTGTATGTGTGTGTATGGGGGTAATGTTTGTGTTCTCTTCTTACCTCATCTCTTAGAACTTATATCTGTTTATATACTTCACATGGCAAAACATCTTATTTGGTTTATTTTATTTTTTATTTTTAGTTTACAACATTCAGTTCTACAAGTTTTTGAGTTCCATATTTCCTCTCCCTTTTTCCCCTCTCCCCCCAAGATGGTATGTAATCTGATATAAGTTCTATATATACCTTCACATTAAGCTTATTTACATAATAGTAAAGTTGTAAAGAAAAATTATATCCAATGGAATGAATCATGAGAAAGAAGAAATGAAATCAAAAAAGAAGGAAAAAAAAAGAGAGCAAATAGTTTGCTTCAATCTGCATACAGGATCCATAATTCTTTCTATGAATGTGTATAGCTTTTTTCATCATGAGTCTTTTGGAGTTGTCTTTGAACCTTGCATTGATGACAAGAGCCAACTCTATCAAAGTTAGTCCTTACAGATATTGTGCGTCTGTAATCATATATAATGTTCTCCTGGTTCTGCTCCCCTCACTCAGCATCAGTTCACATGTCTTTCCAGGTTATAATGAAGTCCATATGATCCTCATTTTTATAGCATAGTAGTATTCCTTTACATTTATATACCACAATTTATTTAGCCATTCTCCAATTGATGGGCATCCCCTTGATTTCCAATTCTTTCCCACCACAGAAAGAGCTGCTATAAATATTCTTGTACATACTGGTCCATTTCCCAGTTCTGTGATCTCTTTGGGATATAGCCCTAAAAGTAGTATTGCTGGGTCAAAGGGTATGCACATTATTATAGCCCTTTGGGCATAGTTCCAAATTGCTCACCAGAATGGCTGAATCAGTTCACAACTCCACCAACAATGTAACAATATTCCAATTTTCCCACATCCTCTCCAGCATTTATTGTTTTCCTGTTTTGTAATGTTGGCTAATCTGACAGGAAAGATGTGGTACCTAAGAGTTTCTTTGATTTGCATTTCTCTAATCAATAGTGATTGAGAGCATTTTTTTTCATATGACTATAGATATTTTTAATTTCTTCCTCTGAAAACTGTCTGTTCATATCCTTTGACCACTTCTCAACTGGGGAATAACTTGTATTTCTGTAGATTTTACTCAATTTCTTGTATATTTTAGATATAAGGCCTTTATCAGAGATACTGTTTATAAAGATTCTTTCCCACTTTTCTGCTTCCCTCCTTATCTTTATTGCACTGCCTTTTTGTGTACGAAAACTTTTCAATTTAACCTAATCAAAATGATCCATTTTGTACTTTGTAATGCTCTGTATCTCTTGTTTGGTCATAAATTCTTCCCTTCTCCATATATCTAATAGATAATCTATTCCTTGCTCTCCCAAATTGCTTATAGTATCAGCCTTTATTCCTAAATCATGAACCCATTTTTTACTTTATTTTGGTATATGGTGTAAGATATTGGTCTATGGCCAGTTTCTGTCATACTGCTTTCCCTTTTTCCTAGCAGTTTTTGTAAAATAGTGAATTCTTAACCCAGAAGCTGGATTCTTTGGGTTTATCAAAGAGTAGATTGCTATAATCATTGACTACTGTGTCTTGTATACCTAACCCATTGCATTGATCCTCCACTCTATTTCTTAGCCAGTATCAAGTAGTTTTGATGACTGCTGCTTTATAATACAGTTTAGTGTCTGTATGGTGAGGCCACCTTCCCTAGCATTTCTTTTCATTAATTCCCTTAATATTCCAGACTTTTTGTTCTTCCAGATGAATTTCGTTATTATTTTATCCAGCTCTGTAAAATAATTTTTTGGTAGTTTGATTGGTAAGGCACTGAATAAGTAAATTAATTTTGGTAAAATTGTCATTTTTGGTAAAATTGTCATTTTTATTATATTAGCTTGGCCTAACCAAGAACAACTGATGTTTTTCCATTTATTTAGATCTGACTTTATTTGTGAGAAAAGTATTTTGTAATTGTGTTCATAGAGGCCCTGGGTATGTCTTGGCAGATAGACTCCCAAATATTTTATAGTGTCTACAGTAACTTTAAATGGAATTTCTCTTTCTATCTCTTGCTGTTGGGCTTTGTTAATAATACATAGGAATGCCAAGGATTTATGTCAGTTTATTTTATGTCCTACAACTTTGCTAAAGTTGTTTATTATTTAAAATAGTTTCTTACTTGATTCTCTGGGATTTTCTAAGTAAATCACCATATCATCTGCAAAAAGTGATAGCTTCTTCTTTGCTTTACTAATTGCTTCAATTTCTTTTTCTTTTCTTATTGCTAAAGCCAACATTTCCAGTATCAAATTGAATAATAGATGTGAAAATGGACATCCTTGTTTCACCCCCAATCTTATTGGAAATGCATCTATCTTATCCCCATTACATATAATGATTGCTGATGGTTTTAGGTAGATGCTACTTATGATTTAATCCATTTATTCTTATGCTTTCTAGTATTTTGAGATAATCATATGGTTTCTACTAGTTTTGTTGTTGATATGATCAATTATACTGATAGTTTTCCTAATATTGAACCACCTCTGAATTCCTGGAATAAATCTTACCTGGTCATAGTGTATTATTCTCGTGATAAGTTGCCACAATCCTTTTGATATTTTATTTAAAATTTTTGCCTCAATATTCATTGGGGAAATTGGTGTATAATTTTCTTTTTCTATTTTGACTCTACCTGGTTTAGAGAGTAGTACCATATTTGTGTTACAAAAAGAATTTAGTAGGACTCCTTCTTCATCTATTTTCCCAAATAGTCTATAAAGTATGGGAATTAATTGTTCCTTAAATATTTGATAGAATTCACATGTAAATCCATCTGGCCCTGGAGATTATATCCTAGGGAGTTCATTGATGGCTTGCTCAATTTATTTTTCTGAGATGGGGTTATTTAGGTAATTTATTTCCTCTTCTGTTAACCTGGGCAATTTATATTTTTGTAAATATTCATCTATTTCCCTAATATTGTCAGATTTATGGGCATACAACTGGGGAAAATAATTCCTAATTGTTGTTTTAATGTCCTCTTCATTGGAGGTGAATTCACCCTTTTCTTTTTTGATAGTGGTAATTTGGTTTTCTTCTTTCTTTTTTTAAATTAAATTGACCAAAGGTTTATCCATTTTATTGTTTTTTTCATAAAACAAGCTCTTAGTTTTATTTATTAGTTTATGAGTTCTCTTGATTTCAATTTTATTAATTTCTCCTTTGGTTTTCAGTGTTTCTAATTTGGTATGTAATTGGGGATTTTCAATGTGTTCCTTTTCTAGCTTTTTCAGTTGCATACCCAATTCATTGATCTCCTTTTTCTCTATTTTATTCTTGTAAGCATTTAGAGATATAAAACTTCCCCTAAGAACTGCTGTTGCTACATCCCGTAAGTTTTGGTATGTTGTCTCATTATTGTCTTTCTCTATTTTTTTTTAGGATTTTAAGCATAGTATAGATTTATTATAATATATACCTTTTACATGCTACAGTAATAATTAATGTTCATAACAATGAACTTAAATACAGTAAGATCCCAGACGATTTTTCTCAATTTTATTTTTTTTGTCAATTGATTGAAATGTATTTAATATTTTCCTTGTCAACATTGATTTCCACAACATTTTGAGTTACAAATTTTCTCCCCGTTTCTACCCTCCCCCCATTCCAAGATGGCATATATTCTGATTGCCTCGTTCCCCAGTCAGTCCTCCCCTCTTTCACCCCAAATGCACCGCATCCCCTTTCCCATTACTTTCTTGTAGGGCAGGATAGATTTCTATGACCCATTCCCTATATTTCTTGTTTTCCAGCTGCATGCAAAAAACAACTTTTTAAAATTTTTTAAGCACCTGCTCTTAAAACTTTGAGTTTCAGATATCTCCCTTCCTTCCTTCCCACACACCCTCCCTAGGAAGGCAAGGAATTCAACATAGATCACACATGTATCATTATGTAAAACACTTCCACAATGCTCATGTTATAAAAGGCTAACTATAATTTCCTTCCATCCTTTCCTGTCCCCCTTTATTCAGTTTTCTCCCTTGACCTTGTACCTTTTCAAAGGTGTTTGCTTTTGATTACCTCCTCCCCCTACCTACCCTCCCTTCTATCATCCCCGCTTTTTATCACCTTCCCCTTACTTTTCTGTAGAGTAAGATACCCAATTAAGTGTGTATGTTATTTCCTCCTCGAGTTGGATCCAATGAGAGTGTTATTCACTCATTCCCCCTGACCTGCCCCCTCTTCCCTTCCAACAGAGCTGCTTTTTCTTGCCACTTTTATATGAGATAATTTACCCCATTCTATCTCTCCCTTTCTCCGTCTCTCAATATATTCCTTTCTCTCACCCCTTAAATTTATTTCATTTTTTTGATATCATCCCTTCATATTCAACTCATCCCATGCCCTCTGTCTATATTCCCTTCAACTCTCCCAGTACTGAGAAAGGTCTCATTAATTACACACATCATCTTTCCATGTAGGAATGTAAACCTAACAGTTCAACTTTAGCAAGTCCCTTATGAATTCTCTTTCTTGTTTACCTTTTCATGCTTCTCTTGATTCTTGTGTTTGAAAGTCAAATTTTCTATTCAGCTCTGGTCTTCTCATTGAGAAAGCTTGAAAGTCCTTTATATTACTGAAAGTCAATATTTTGCCTTGGAGTATTATACTCAGTTTTTCTGGGTAGGTGATTCTTGGTTTTAATCCTAGCTCCTTTGACCTCCAGAATATCATATTCCAAGCCCTTCAGTCCCTTAATGTAGAAGCTGTAAGATCTTGTATTATCTTGATTGTGTTTCCACAATATTCAAATTGTTTCTTTCTGACTGCTTGCAGTATTTTCTCCTTGACCTGGAAACTCTGGAATTTGATCATAATATTCGTAGGAGTTTTCTTTTTGGGATCTTTTTGAGGAGGCGGTCAGAGGATTCTTTCAATTTCTATTTTACCCTCTGGCTCTAGAACATGAGGGCAGTTTTTCTTGATAATTTCTTGAAAGATGATATGTAGACTCTTTTATTGATCATGGCTTTCAGGTAGTCCACTAATTTTTAAATTATCTCTCCTGGATCTATTCTCCAGGTCAGTAGTTTTTCCAATGAAATATTTCACATTGTCTTCCATTTTTTCATTCCTTTGGTTCTGTTTTACAATATCTTGGTTTCTCATACAGTCATTAGCTTCCACTTGCTCCAATCTAATTTTTAAGGTGGTATTTTCTTCAGTGGTCTTTTGGACCTCCTTTTCCATTTGGCTAATTCTGCCTTTCTAGGCATTCTTCTCTTCGTTGGCTTTTGGAGCTCTTTTGCCATTTGAGTTAGTCTATTTTTTAAGGTGTTTTTTTCTTCAGTATTTTTTGGGTCTCTTTTAGCAAGTCATTGACATGTTTTTCATGGTCTTCTCACATCACACTCATTTCTCTTCCCAATTTTTCCTCTACTTCTCTTACTTGCTTTTCCAAATCCTTTTTGAGCCCTTCCATGGCCTGAGCCCAATTCATATTTTTCTTGGAGGCTTTTGATGTAGTCTCTTTGACTTTGTTGACTTCTTCTGGCTGTATGTTTTGATCTTCTTTGTCACCAAAAAAGGAATGTAGAGTTTGAGTTTGAGTCTGAGTTTGAGTCTGAGTTTGTTTTTGCTGCCTGTTCATATCCCCAGCCAACTACTTGACCCTTGAGCTTTTTGTCAGGGTATGACTGCTTTTAGAGTAGAGAGTACTTTGTCTCAAGCTTTAGGGTCCAAGAACTGCTGTTTTCAGAGCTACTTCTACTGCACTGTCACCCCAGGCTCTGTCACAGCAGTGCTCCTCCTCTATTGTCATTCTCTTGAATGAAGTTATTAATTGTTTCTATGATTTGTTCTTTGACCCACTCATTCTTTACAATTAGATTATTTGGTTTCCAATTAATTTTTAGTTTATCTTTCTATGGTCCCCTATTACAAATAATTTTTATTGCATCATGATCTGAAAAGGATACATTGCCTATTTCTGCCTTTCTTCACTGGTTTGTGAGGTTTTTCCTGTAGTACATGGTACATTTTTGTGTATGTGCCAAATACCACTGAGAAAAATGTACATTCATTTCTGTCCCCATTCAGTTTTCTCCAGACTTCTATCATATCTGCCTTTTCTAAAATTCCGTTCACCTCCTTAACTCCTTTCTTGTTTATTTTGAGGTTAGATTTATCAAGCTCAGAGAGTGGGAGGTTGAGGTCCCCAATAGTATGGTTTTGTTGTCTATTTCTTCCTGCATCTCCCTTAACTTCTCCTCTAATTATTTGGTTCATATATGTTAAGTAATGATGTTACTTCATTGTCTATGGTGCCTTTTAGCAGGATATGGTTTCCCTCCTCATCTCTTTTAATTACATCTATCTTTGCTTTTGCTTTGTCTGAGATTAGGATTGCTACTCTTGCTTTTATTTTTTTACTTTAGCTAAGCATAACATATTCTACTCCAGCCTTTTACCTATATCCTGTGTATATCCCTCTGTTTAAATGGGTTTCTTGTAAACAACATATTGTGGGTTATGGTTTTTAATCCATTCTGCTATCTACCTCCATTGCACGGGAGAGTTTTTCACATTCACATTCGCAGTTATGATTACCATCTGTGTCTTTTTCTCCATCCTATTTCCCCCCTCTTTATGCTTTTATTTCTCCCTTCTCCCTTCCACTCCTCAGAAGAATTTTGCTTTTGAACATTGCCTTCCTTAATTTTACCTCCCTATTCACACCCTTCCCTTATCTTACCCTTTTCCCCTTGCTACTTCTGCCCTCCCTTTTAATCACTGCCCCCTTCTCTCCCCTCCTACTATCTGTACGATAAGTTTGATTTCTATACTTATCAGAGTATAGTCCCTGCTTTCACACCACCATCTTGGTGCTGCCCCAAAACATCTTATTTTGGCTATACTCTGAGAGAGCATGGATAGAATCAAATCATAGCAAAATGACAGTAGGCTTTAATGGAAAAGTTCTTAATGTGTTTTATGTGTGTGTCACCAGCCCCTTTGGCAATCTGGCAAAACCTATGGAACCCTTCTCAGAATAATATTTTTAAATGCATAAAAGGAAACATAACATTACAAATGAAACCAATTTTGTTAATTTATAATTATCAAAAATATTAAAAATAAGTCCTGGGACTACAAGGTAGACACTCCTTCTCTAACATTAATTTCACAGAATCAAAGAGCTGGAAAGGTCATTAAAGGTCATTTAGTTTAATCCCTTTATATCAGGGAAGCCAGATAGGTGAAGGAAATCAATAAAAGTCACTCAACTAATTAGTAGCATTACTAGAATTCAAATCTTCTGATCTTTAGCTCAGGGGTCTTCTCATTATATAATGTAACCTCCCATGTAAGATCATGAATTTTAGGGTCTCAAATCAAAACTTATAGGATAATGGACTCTGAGCTATTAAAAAAGAGACTAGGATGTTTTTGTAGATCACTTTTGGATAAAATTTGTCCAGTGTTCTACATAATGGTCTTCCCCCGACAACCATTTAACAAGATATTATGAAAAAAATACATTATCCTACCTTTATGCAAAACGATGGCACATTTGCTCTTTGAATTCCATTTGTAGCTCTAGTTACCACATCTCAAGTGTGATAATTAAGTGACTTGGTCAAGAAATAATCTAAATTTTGCCATATAACAGCTTCAAATATATTAATGATTATATTTTGGATAAGAAAGAAAATAGTGTTTATAATGTGAAGCAGAGACTGAAAATTATATATACAGTACTTCTTCCCTAACTGCACATCACTAAATGTACAACCACTGGCATCTAGTCAAAGAAGTACCATTTGTTGGAAATGCAGGAATCTAAAATGTTGGAATTTTTATCACTTTTGTAGCACTGGGGTTGATTTAATTCTGAAACTTCAGAAAGGAAAGTTTGGAGACAATATAGATGCCACAGCAAATGCAAATTTTTTCCCAGAAACCTATGAGTTCATCTTCTAGACCTAGAGTATCCATGGTATACATTCTCTGGCTTGTAAGAAGGTTACAGAAAAAAAAGCAATGACTTCAAGTATTCCTAACTTTCAGTATTTTACACTGTATCCATTTGACTTCAGATTGTTAGATGACTAGAAGTACCACTCATCTTTTCATTGTGGTTATACCTTCTACCAGTGAAGATAAAAATCACTAAAATTCTCCATAAAGGATCTACTCAAAATACTAAAAATAATTTTTTTCAGTGGGCAAAGTGCCAATATTTATGACATATTTTTCTATTTCAATGAAAGAATTCTATTGATGTGTTTCATTTTTTTAACAATACAAATATTTACAGATTACCCCATGAGAGGGCTTGTATGAAATAGTTAAGTAAAAATAATAATCCAGTGCCATTATCTTATAGGGAATGCAACATTCTACATCTTTAGCACCTCTATCTCTCTATAATAAGTTTTAAAATTAATAATAATCTATTTTCTCCCTCTTCCACCTCCTACTCCATTCAATACAAATAAAAGATAAAAGACAAACCAAATGCTTGCAAAAATATGGCTATTTAAGGAAAACAAATTCCCTCAATTACTATTTATAAAAAATACATATATGCATACATACCTACTTATGTTTTATATGTATGTATGTGTGTGTACACACATATAATTATGATATATTTATGATAAAATGTAATTTATGCTTATATGTAATGCATATATCTATATTTATGTGTATGTAAATATGTATGTATATATACACTCAGACATACAGATGCACACATATACAATTTGGCACCCATAAATCTATCACTTTCATGAGGTAGTATATTTCATTCTCCTTCCTTTGGAGTCATGGATGACCATTGTATTGATAAGAGTTCTTTATTTATAGCATTTGAAGTTATTCATATTTCAAGCGTTGTTGTTATATAAAATGTTCTGCTGGTTCTGTTCACTTCATTCTTTATTAGTTTATAGAAATCCCCTAAGTATGTCTTTGGTGGTATCACACAAATTTTGGTATGTTGTCTCATTGTTATGATTATCTTTATTGAATTTATTATTTCTATGATTTGTTCTTTGATCCACTCTTTCTTTAGCATGAGATTTAGTTTCCTTTTAATTTTTTTATTTATGCTTCAAAAGCCATTTATTGAATATGATTATTTTTGCATTGTGGTCTGAAAAACATGCATTTAATATTTCTGCCTTTCTGCATTTGTTTGAGGTTTTTATGTTCTAATACATAATCAGTTGAGAAAAAGTACATTTCTTTCTATTCCCATTCAGGATTCTTCAGAAGTCTGTCATTTCTAACTTTTAAAAAAATTTTTATTTATGTTCTTAGCTTCTTTCTTATTTCTAATTTATTTTTATCTTTATTTATCTCATTTATTTTTCTGCTTATAAACTGAGATCTACCAATAGTATTGTTTTAATTCCTAATTCTTCATTTTAATTTAATTTTCCTTCCAAGAATTTGGATGCTATGCCATTTGGTGCATATGTATTTAGTATTGGTCTTACCTAATTGTTTATGATACCTTTTAGTAAAAGGTAGTTTCAATGATAATCTCTTTCAATTATATCTATTTTTGATTTTGCTTAACTGGGATGCTGATTGCTACCTCTGACTTTTTACCTTCAGCTGAAGCATAATAGCTTCTCCTCCAGCCCCTTATTTTAACACTTTATGTTCCTTTCAGTTTCATATGTCTCTTGTAAACAACATATTGTTGGATTCTTATTTCTGATCCATTTTGCTATTTACTTACGTTTTATGGTTGAGTTCATCTCTTTCCAATTCAGTTATGATTGCTTACTATATATTTCTTTCCATCCTATGTTCTTCTATTTATTTTCTTCTTTTACCTTGCCCATTCCTCAAAAATCTGTTTTGCTTCTGACCACTGCCTTCATTAATCTGTACTCCCTCTCATCACTTCCTTTTAGCCCCTAACCTTCCTACTTCTCTGTTATGTAAGATGAATTTCTTAACTCAAGTATGTGTATATAGGTACAGACAGATGGAGATATGCATATATATGCATACTCGTATACATTATGAGACATAATTTCCTCCATTTTCTCTCTCCCTTCTACCTTCATCCAGTGCATCCCTGTTTTTGACTTCTATTTTTCTTTTGAGATCATGCCAAACTAATGGACTCACTCCTCTAAGTAGACTCCTTCTAACTGCCCTAATGATGATAAAGTTCTTAAAAGATACATGTGTCATCATGTTCCCATTTGAGACATTCTCCTGCAGATTCACATGATAGAGTTAACAAGATAGTAGGAATCTACAACTAGGGAAGACTGTATATCATAAGACAGGAAACTTAGGAAGCTCATAGTAATGATAGATCATATCATAATTTATTTTCCTCATGATTTCCCTTTCATATAGGTCATTCAAACACCATTATTATCCTTATTTTATTGGGATGGGGAAGAATATGTGTGAGTTGGAGATGTTAAGCAATTTGCCCAGGTTCCTACCACTACTGAATGTTAGACCCCAGGTTTGATCCCAATTCTTCTGACCCTATGTTAGAATGAGATAATATTGGTGGAGTACGTAACACAGAACCCGACTGTGTAGGGGCTTAATAAAAGCTTTTTCTTTTCCTTTCCCTTTTTATGTCTCACATTCTTTCTGCTATAGTACATTGCTTCTCAAATTATTCTTTTTTAACTAACCATTCCATAAGATTGAGCTTGTGAGTAATTGCCTTTGTTCTATAGGCATTAAAATGAAATATATTCTGTATTTTTAATGCCAATGTCCGCTTCTTCATCCCCACCCCTCAGACTCAATCACTATGCTGACCCTCTTATTCTTCACTTCATCTTTGCTTGGAACAACTTGGGATTATATCTATTGCCAATACTCTTTGCAGCTTCTCAAATTCAATTTCTCATGCTCTCTTTTATAAAAATTAAACAGTGTCACTGAGAAATGTGAGACAAATGATATTGAGCTTAACTTTGGTAGTGAATGTTAAGAAATAAACCATGAAAGAACAAAGAACGAAGCCTACCTATTTATGACTTGTGAGTCAGCCTAAAAGGTTTCAAAACTGGAAGTAGACATTACTTGTTATATGTTTGATCAGCCAAATAAGCTTTGACTGCTTTGGAAATTTTTTTTAGAAAAAAAGAAGTTTTTATAAGAGTCCTCTGTTGCTGAACAGTTTCACTTAGAAATTGACTTTTAAGAAAAATTTCCCCCTTAATCATCTGAATGTGGTCTCCTTGACTTAGAAAATGTCCCTTTAGTTGATCCAGGTAGTAGATATCTTCCTCCCCTATATTTAATAGCTTGGATCAAGATCTTCCTGCTGTAAAAATCAGGTAATAGATCTCACTTTCCTCTGTTGAGGATCTCTGATAGCCTTTTCAATCATTTCTCTACATTCCTGTCGAATAAGCTGCTGAGGGCTGTGATGGTTGTTATTATTATGTTTTTTTATATCTGCAAGCCTGTGGGTAAGAATTTAATTTTATCCCATAAGTCTGTGGGAAAGGATAGCCATCAATTTCTTAACCTATTAAAGAAAGTACAAGAATTCAAGGTTACTCAGCCTGGAGAAGACAAGGCTGAATGGCAACTGTAACAACTTATATGACACCTAAGTCAGAAGAAAAGTACTCTCTCTTTTGAAGGAGATTGTGAATCTTTCTTGTCTAAAGATATGTTGTAGGCAAGGGAATAGTTCATCTGATTACTCGAAGAGTTTTGAGATCCTAGTATTTTAGAATTTTATAAATTGAAGGCCAAATTTAGTATCTTGTACCAGTAATCATAATTCAAACAATACATTTCAAAAGCAGATGGTGAGCAAATTGGGTCACCATAATCTTCATTCCAACACAAGTTGAAAACCTGTCCTAAAAGTAAAATAGAATTGAGATTATACAGCATAAGCTGTTACTTGCAAGATTAGTGCATGTTGGCTTGAATAAAAACAGACACATGGATTGAAACCTTGGCAAAAGGCCCATAGACAAAGAGTAATGATAAATGAAGATGTGTTTAGTTCAGGAAAAGTATCTAGTGGGGATCAGGGTGAGAGATGGGCATGTTATATATTTATTGATAATGTAGAAGAATAAAAACCATGTTAGTGAAATGTATTAATGTCCTCAGTTTTGGAGACTGCCAAGATCAGTAAACTAATGTTCTCCCTCCCTCCCTCTCTCTCTCTCTCTCTCTCTCTCTCTCTCTCTCTCTCTCTCTCTCTCCAACCCCTCTTAATCTCTTAATATTTCCTCCTATTGAGAGAGAAAGAGAGGAAAACAATAGTAATATCTTTCCAAGTGGAAATATGCTTTAGGATTTCATGAACTATGCTCATCACACCACTAATGAGCCCTCTAAATATGTTTATTTCTTCTACTTTCAATGAATTCAATAGCAAGCATTTAAGAAAGGACTACTATGTATGATGCATAGTGCTGAGAAAAATAGGAAATAACATAACGGTCTCTGCCATCAAGGATATTACATAATAAAATAAATAGGTAGTTTTAAGACACATATGGAGTAGAAGGAAAGTAACAAGAGTGGGGAAAGTCAAGTATCTGGGGGACTTGGAAGGCCTCCTTCAAAAAGGTGACACTAGCTTAATCATGAAAGAAGCTATGGATATCAAGAGGCAGAGGTGAGGAATGAGAGCGTTCTAGACTGGAGGAGCAGTTGCCAGTTTAAAGGCATGGGAATGGTAGGTGGAGTGTCATGAAGAAGAGTAAGTAAGCTAGTACTTGGAGAAGAATAAAGTATGAGAACACTTAGAAAGTGATTTGGGGGTAGGTAAGTTTTAAAGATTTGTAAATGGTGAAATGAAGAATTTATTTTTTATCCTGGAGAACATAGGGGGCCACAGAAGTTTAATGAGCATTAAAAAGACAAGATTTATAATTTAGGAATCTTATTTTGTTAGTTGAATGGAACATGGATTGAACTTGAAAGGGACTCAAGGCAGAAAAAAAAACAATTAGAAGGCTATTGCATTAGTCTAATGTGGAGGTGATGAAGGCCAGAATAAGAGTGGTGGCTATGTAAGTGGAAATGAGAGGGCATATATAAAAGATGTTGTGAAGGTTGAAGTGATAAGAATTATCAATTCATTGGATATTTGGGGTGACTGAAAATGAGGAATCGAGGAGGTTGCAAACCTTGGAGGATAGTGGTACCCTCAACAGTAACAGGTAATTTTTGAAGAACAGAAGTTTTGAGGCAGGGCCAAGAAGGTAAAGTAGAGGCAGGAACTCACCCAAAATTTCCCAAATTCCTCACCAAACAACTTTAAAATAATGGCTCAAATAACATTCTAGAGTGGCAGAACCAACAAAAGGTGAAAGTAAAATAATTTTCTACTCCAAGACAAATTAGGAGGTCAACAGGATAGGTGTTTCACATTGGGGTGGTGGTCCACCTTAGAAAAAATAATAACAGAATCCATGTGGAAGCACAAAAGGTCAAAAATATTAAGGGAATCAATTTTTAAAAATGTGAAGGAAGATGGACGAGAAGTACCAGATCTTAAACTGTATTACAAAGCAATAATCATCAAAACAATCTGGTACTGGCTAAGACCAATGGTAGATCGGTGGAATAGATTAGGTACACAATATATAAAAGTAAATGACCATAATTATCTAGTGTTTGATTAACTCATAGATCTCAGCTTTTGGAGCAAGAAATATTCAATATTTGACAAAAACTTCTAGGAAAACTGGAAAGGAATTTGGAAGAAACTAGGTATAAATCAACATCACATGCCATAGCCCAAGATAAGGTCAAAATGGGTATGTGATTTAAGCATAAAGAGTGATATCAAAAGGAAATTAGGGGAGCATAGAAAATTTTAACTGTTAGATATATGAGAATTTATGACCAAACAAGATATAAAGTGCATTATGTGTTGTAAAATGGATAACTGTGATTACATTAAAAGACTTTTCACATAAACAAAATCAATTCAGCCAAGTTTAGAAGGAAAGCAGAAAACTGAGGGGGGGGGAAACTTTATAGCAAGTTTCTATGATAAAGGCCTCATTTTTCAAATATAAAGAGAGGAGTCAAATAGTCATCCTCCAATTCATAAATGGTGAAAGGTTATGAAAAGGCCATTTTCAGAAGAAGAAATCAAAGCTTCCAATGATTACATGAAAACTTCTCTAAGTTACTAAAAATTAGAGATATAATTATTAAAATAACTCAGGTATCACTTCACACCTATCAGATAAGCTAATATGACAGAAAAGGAAAATGACAAATGTTGTAGGGGATGTGGAAAAATTGGGACACTAATGCAGTCTTGGTAGAGTTGTGAACTGATCCAGCCATTCTGGAGAGCAATTTGGAACTATGCCCAAAGGCATACACTTTGACCCAGCAATACCACTACTAGGTCTGTATACCATAGAGATCAAGGAAAAAGGAAAAGGACCTATATGTACAAAATATTTATAGCAGGTTTTTGTGATGGCAAATTTTTGGAAATTGAGGGTACACCTATCTACTGGGGAATGGCTGAAGAAGTTGTGGTATATGGTTTTGTTGGAATACTATTGTGTTATAAGAAATGATGAGCAAAATATTTTTAGAAAAACCTGGGAAGACTGGATATGCAGGGTTAGTCTGAAAAAGTAGGCAACAATAACATGGAGGTTACAAGCCTGAGTAACTAGGATGATGGTGGTAACTCTTGTTAATGGACATTTGGAAGAAGTGAGGATTTAGGTGTATGTGCAGAGAATGAATCCCGTTTTGGATGTATCGAATTCAAGATGCCCATAGGACCTCCAGGTTGAAATGCCCTGTTGATAGCTGGAAATACAGGGCTAGAAATCAGTAGACAGACTAGGGCTGGTTATATAAATCTGGGAATCATCTACATAAAGATGATATTTTAATTCATGGGAATTAAAGAGTTCACTAAATTAGATGGCATGAAGGGAGGAGAGAAGAGGGCCAAGGATAGAGCCTGGAGTGGAGGGATACTCATGGTTAGTGGATAAGGGATAGATGAAGATAACCAGCAAAGAAACATGAAAAGGAGTAGTCAGGTGGGTAGGAATTAACCATTACAGAGCAATGTTACCAAAACCTATAGAGGAAAGAGTACAAGGCAGAAGAGGAAAATCATCAGTATGAGTGACAGCAGAGAGGTCAAGAAGGATCAGAACTTGAAAGAACCCATTAGATTTGGCCCATTAGAATAATAGTCTTGAAACATTGTTATTGTTATTAGATCTCCATTGTTATTAGATATCTAGTTCCAAATTAAAGCTAAGCTAGAAGAAATGAAAGGGATTTATATTTTTTTTTCTGTTCCACCTCATGGTCTTTTCTCTCTGAATCCACTATAATAGGTGCCAGAATTAGTATTGTCACAGTGGAACAATCAATGATACTGTTCAGATATGAGATGTGCAGTCAGAAGGTACTGACTTAGGTATTGCCTTACAGATTAATCTTCATCATAGGATGCTTGTTTTAATTACAGTATTGCCACTGCCAATGATCCCTGTGGATTGACTCACTTTCCTTTGTCAAGTACATAGAAAAAATGAGGCTTTAAGGGGTTAGTGGCTATCCCCGTGGAAGAGTGATATAACAAGCACACCAAAAGCCAGTAGCTAACAGTTAAGCACAAATCACAGAAAACTCACATAGCTAGGAGGGTCCAATACCAAATCATTAGACAGGAAAAAAGACCATTGATGGTTAAGCACAATGGTGTACAGCTACTGTTTCAGCTGTGTATATTATGCCATATAAATAACCAAGAGTTAGCCAAAGATTCAGTCCCTGGAAGAATTACAGGTATCAACAGAACTATCACACAAGTTGTTTATAGGGCAACAGTTGCTACTTTGATCTCTCCAGCTAATTTGGGTATTCTACGGTGTGAATTGCCCCATAGCATCAGCTCCAGTGGCTGGTTAACAAGTAAAAACGATGATTTTCAAGGTCCTAGGTAGACGTTTAGAGAGTGTAATGTTTATCTTTGGCTACCTCCCACTTCTTTTATAACTAGATAAGTCAACCAATCAACAAACATTTATTAAGTAGTTAAGTGTGTTCCAGGCACTGGTAATACAATTAAAAAGCAAAAAAAAATGTTCTTCCTCAAGAAGCTCTCATTCTTTTGGAGGAGACAGCATGCACATAAATATATACATATAAGATATATAGTAGATAGAAGGTAACTGTAGAGGAAAAAGCATTAGCAACTAAGATGAACAATAAAGGTCTCCTGCAAAAGGTGGCACTTGAATTGCATTTTGTATCCTTGATGGTGGAAATATGGAGGGAGAATATTTCAGAAATGGGAGAAAGCCAGTGTAAAGGCATAGAGATTGGAATTGGAATGGAATGGAATGTCATGTGATGAATGCCAGGGTCACTGAGGCTAGCATTCAGGGAGGGGAGTAGAGTATAAGAAGACTGGAAAGGTAGGAGGAGACCACTTAGAAAAGGATCATTAAATGGCAAATAGAGGACTTTACACTTGATCCCATAGGAAACAGGGCACCACTAGAAAATTATGGACTTGGGGTAAAAAAAACAAAAACAAAGTGAGTTCAAATCCTGCCTCAGACATTTACCAGCTGTTTAACCCTGAACAAGTCCTTCATAACCAGCCCAAAACCTCTAGTATTTTTATATCTTATTCCTCCCCAAATAGTTTTCCACCCTGATCTAGTAATACTAGCCTCCTTGTTCTTCTTTGAGCAAGACAGTCCATCTCCCAACACTAGGCATTTTTGCTGTCTGCCTCTACACCCCCATACTTGGAATGCCCTCCCTCCTCATCTTTTTTTGGCTTCCTTCAAGTCCCAGTTAAAATCCCACCTTTTACAGGAAACCTTTACTGATCATCCTTAATTCTAGTGCTTTCCCTCTATTTAATTCCAATTTATATTGTATATGTTTCATTTATACACAGTTGTTTGCACATTGTTTCCCTATTAGCCTGTGAGCTTCTTGAGGACATAAGTTTCTTTTGCCTTTCTCATAGCTTTAGCTCTTAGTGCAGTGCCTGGAACATAGTAGACTCTTAAGAAATGTTTATTGACTGAAAAAAATTATGCCTTTTTTTCTCATCTGTCAAATGGGGATGATAATAGAATTTGCATCCCAGGGTTGTGATGAAGATCAAATGAGATAATATTTATAAATGCTTTGCAATATTAAAGCATTATAGAAGAGCTATGTAGCAGTAATCATCATAGTACTAGAAGTAGAAGTAAAAATAGTAGTAGTAGTGGTGGCAGTAGCGGCAGCAGCAGCAGCAGCAGCAGCAACAGTAGTAGTAGTAGCAGTAGTAGTAGTAGTAGTAGTAGTAGTAGCAGTAGTAGCAGTAGTAGCAGTAGTAGTGAATGGGGGAGGATATTATTAGACCTGTGCTTTAGGAAAATCATTTTCACAGATCACTGAAGAATGAATTGGGGTGGGGATAGACTTTAGATAGGAAGACAAATTAGTTTATTGAAATAGTCTAGGTGAGAGGTGATGAAGGCTTGAAATAGGGTAACCATTGTTTCAAAAGAGACAAATATGAGAAATATTGTGGATAAAGAAATAACAACAAGGCCGTAATTGAATATGTGGGACAAATAACAATGAATAGATGAGAATGATACCAAGGGTATGAATCTGGGTGACAAAAAGTGGAATAGTTTCTTCATCAGTAAAGAGAGAAGTTTAGAAGAAATTGGATTTGGAAAAAAATAATCAGTTTTGTTTTAGATAGGTTGAGTTTGATAAACCTGTGAGATATATAGTTTGAAATGTCCAAAAGGCAATTGGAGATGCAAGATTGGAACTCAGAAGAAAGACTAGGGCTGAATATTTATTTATTTTTATTTATAATTTTTATTACATTTTATTTCATTTTCAGCTCTAGATTTTCTCTGTCCTCCCATCCCATCTCCATCCATTGAGAAAGCAAGAAATAAAAACCCATTACAAATATGAAGTCATGCAAAATAAATGTCTTCATTAGCTATGTTCTGAAAAAAAGTGGAAGAAAGAAAGAAAAATATGCTTCAGTGTATACTCTGAGTCCATCAGTTCTCTCTCTGGTGGTGGATAGTGTTTTTCATCATAATTCCTTTGGAACTTTGTCGAGTCATTGGTGTTGATAGAGTTACCAAGGTTTCATAGTTAATTGTCTTTATAATATGTTCACAATTTTCCCCCTACTTTCCAATCACTTAAACTATCCTTAAGCTATTCTCTCCAAAATGATCTGTTCTACAAATATATCTGTGCCTCCCCTTTCTCATCTTAATCAAAGCTCCTATCTCATCTAAATCATAAGTCAATAGCTATTTTAGTATGTTAATTTACAGTAACATGTGAATGACTAACCATCTCAATAGCCATCACAAAGACTGCCAAATAGTGCTTTAGCCTTTTTTACTGTTCATTTCATTTTGAAAACTAATTTTACAATGATTTCCAGGTCTAGGTCTTCTTCTGAGTCTCTTTCCTTCCATAAATTCTAAATTCATTTGCTTAATTTCAGCAGGTCATTGAAGATTTAATATGTTTGAATTTCATGTCCAACACAGGAAAGTCTAGAAAAATGGTCAAAGACTGCATACTGGGACTGGGAAACAATAAGCAGGCCTACTCAATCAACTATTTGGGGCAAATTAATCACTTTAGACTCTGTAATAGCCTAAATTACCTTTTCACTCTTTGTCAGCTTAATTATCTCTAAGGCAATGTAGGAGATTGGTCACCAGATTGTGTTGATAGATTCTTGAAGGCATATAACTCTAAGCATGTCTGTAGGACAGGAGAAAAAGAGAGTGTAACTAAGTTAAGACTATTAGTTGAAAATGGTTTGGGGATGATTTGATTTTTGTGGCACCTCTGAGGCACATGAGTTATGGATCAGTGAGCAACTTGTCCTCTGAAAATGCTTGAGTGCTTCAGGCCATCTGTGCTTTCATTGATGTGGGACCTGTGTCCACTGATGTATATCATTACCCTCAATGCCTTAATAAATAGTACTTCATGGGTTACTGAGGTTAAAAAAAAATGTGGTCTGGTGGCTAAAGGGTTGCTAATTTTACCCTCTGAATTTAGGATTAATTTCTTCTAGGTCTTGTACTTGCAGTCTTAGTTTACATATATTATGTGTTTAATAAATACTGACAAAAATGGAATTTTGACAAAAATGACATATCCTGGAGGCATGCATAATTTAATTTCCCCCTCAAAATCTAACCTAAATGACAGTCTTCCAGTTTCCTGATAATGAATCTTGAAATTTCTTGGCTTCCAGTTCACTGCCATTTTATCCATATTTCAATTTCCTGGCTTTTCCATGGTTAGACAAGAGCTCCCATGTCACTGAGAAAGCAATAATCCTTAATTATTTAGTTAAGATAAGGTCTTTAGTAGACAAGAGTTTATAGATTCTTTTTCCGGTCCAGTTTGGACTACATGTACAACGTGTGTGTGTGTGTGTGTGTGTGTGTGTGTGTGTGTGTGTGTAGGCTTCAATCTCAGCTTCAAGATAGTGAACATTTTACCCCATGGGTAAATTTTACCCCATGGACAGTGTGGGAGTCTGACAGCTGATTAGGGGAAGATTCCAGTGCCTTCTATGCAAACCAGAAGGGAAGACCAGATGATCTGACTTGATGCAGTCCCAGGCTATGGCTGTGGGTGATGAGCAAGCACACACTGGTGAGTATTGTCCCAGAGGCTGGGTACCCTGCTGGCTATGGGCACTTCAAGGAGAGTGGAGTCTTTGGTTTTGGTTCCAGGGCAGAAGGATAAGCCGAAGTTTGCAGCTGTGGGAGGGACCACAGGGAGTAAGAGAATTTGTGGTGACAGTATTGCTGGGGGGTCTAGTTGTGGCTCAGGGGAAAAGAGGAGTGCCTGAGGTCAGTCCCCCAAATAGAGCTCAGAAAACAACAGCATGAAAACATAAAGCCTGAGATATTATCCCCCACACCTTGGACTAGGGCCAAACTTTAACACTAAGTTAACAGCCTAGAAATAATCTGCTAAAATGAATAAGCAAAAGAGAAAGAACCTGACTGTAGATAGCAACTATGGTGATGAAGAAGATATGGGTTCAAACCTAGAAGAAGATAGTGAAGTTAAAATGGCTACTTAGACTTCAAAGAAAAATGTAAAATGGGTCACAGGTCCTAAAAGAGCTTTTGGAAGAGCTTAAGAAGGGCTTTAAAATCAAAAGAGAGGTTGAGGAAAAATTAGGGGAAAAACGTAAAAGTAATGCAAGAAAATTATGAAAAGAAAGTCAACAAGTTGGAAAACATGATTCAAAAACTTAAAGAAAAAAATAACTTTAAAAATTAGAATTGGGCAAGGGGAAGCTAATGACTTCATAAGCCACAAAGAAAGAATAAAATATAACTAAAAGAATGAAAAAAATAGAAGGGAATGTCAAACATCTCACTAGAAAAGCAACTGACCTGGAAAACAGATTGAGGATAGAAAATATGGGAATTCTTGGACTACCTTAAAGTTATGAAAAAATGTCTGGACATTATATTTCAAGAAATTTTTAAGGAAAATTGCCCTGAAGTTTTAGAGCTGGGATGTAAAATTGAAATAAAAAAAATCCACTGATCACCACCTGAAAGAGATTTCAAGATGAAAATACTACAAGCAACTAGAAATTACTTTTTAAGTACTGTGGAGCTACAGTCAGGATAATAGAAGATGTAGCAGCTTCAACATTAAAATATTGAAGAGCATGGAATATTATCTTACAAGGAGCAAAAGAGCTGGCTTAGCAATCAATAATAAGATACCCAGAAAAGCTAAGTATAATCCTGTATGGAAAAATAAATATTTGATGCAATAAAGGACTTTCAGGTACTTGTGAGGAAAACATCAAAATTGAACAGAACATTTGACCTCCAAAAATCAGGAAAAACTAAGAAAGTAAATATTAAAAGCCAGTTATAAAGTATTTAATGGAACTGTTTACTTCTTATTTGGAAAAAAAGTCTGTAACTCTTAAGAATATTATCAATACTTAGGTAGTTTGAAAGAGTATACATACAAGGCTTGGGGTTGAGTTGATTTGGAGTTGAGATGATGGGATGAACCTAGAGGTAAAACGGAGCAATTATACAAATAAGACATGAATGGAAGAATTGTTACAGTGGAGGCAGGAAGTGTGGGAGGTTTAAAAATAAGATCTTAAAATCTTATTCATCAGAACTGGGTTAAAGAGGAAATAACATATACATTTAGAAGTATATGAAAGTATTCTCCACTTACAAAGAAATAGGAGGGTGAGAGGATAGGATAAAGGAGGGATTATTACAAGGGTGTGCAGATCAAGAAATAGGAGGGTAAGAGGAGAGGATAAGGGAGGGATTGTTAGAAGGGGAGCAGCGTAGCAAAGCAGTGGTTAGGAGTCAATTAGATGTTTGAGGTGGGATAGGATAAAAAGTGAGGGTGAGTAGGATAAGCGGTAAGGAAAAATAGGATGGAGGGAATTATAACTTTGAATGTAAATGGGATGAACTCATCCATAAAACAAAAATGAATAGAAAAATGGTTTAAAAACCAGAATCCAACAATATGTTGTTTGCAAGAAGCATTTTAAAATGAGAGGTACACATAAAGTAAAAATAAAGCACTAGAGTAGAAGTTATTATGCTTTGCTGATGCAAAACAAAAACAAACACATACACACACACAACAGGGGTAGCAATCATGATCTCAGGCAAGGTTAAAGTTCAAATAAATTTAATTAAAATAGATAAACATTATGATAAAAGGCAAAAATAGTATAGCATCCAAATTTTTAAAGGAAAAGCTAAATGAATTACAGATGGAAATAGATAGCAAAACTATAATAGTGCGGGACTTCAGTCTTCCCCTCTCAGACCTAGATAAGTCTAACCAAAAAATAAATAAGAAAGAAGTCAAGGAGATAAATAAAATCTTAGATAAGCTAGATATGATAGATATCTGGAGAGAACCGAATGGTATAGAAAGGAATATAGCTTTTTCTCAGTGGCACATAGTACCTTTACAAAAATTGACCATGTATTAGGGCATAAAAACTTCATAGTTAAATGCAGAAAAGCAGAAATATTAAATACATCATTTTCAGATCATAATGCAATAAAAGTATATTTAATAAGAGATTACAGAAGCACACATAAATGTAATTGGAGACTAAACAACACAATCTTAAGGAATAAGTGGGTTAAATAACAATTCATTGAAACCATAATTTTATTAAAGAAAATGACAATAATGAGACAATATAACAAAACCTTTGAGATGCAGCAAAAGCAGCAGAGGAAAATTTATGTCTCTAAGTGTTTACATCAATAAAATAGAGAAAGAACAGATTAATGAGTTGGGCATGTAATTAAAAAAAAACATAAGAAAGAACAAATTAAAAATCCTCAATTAAACACTAAATTGGAAATCCTAAAAATTAAAAAAATGAGATTAATTAAATTGAATGTAAGAAAACCATTGAATTAACAAATAAAACTTGGAGTTGGTTTCATGAAAAAAAGTAAAATGGATAAACCATTGCTTGATTCGATTTAAAAAAAGAGAAAGAGGAAAACCAAATCACTATTATCAAAAATGAAAAAGGGTGACTATACTACTAATGAAGATGAAAACAAAGCAATTATTAGGAGTTATTTTCCCAATTATATGCCAATAATTTTAAATGAAATGGAAGAATACTTCTAAAAATATAAACTGCCTAGATTAACTGAAGAGGAAGAAGAATACATAAATAAATCTGTTTTAGAGAAAGAAATTGAACAGGCTATATAGGAGCTTCCTAAGAAAAAAAGCATCAATAACAGATGGTTTTACAAACATTTAAAGATCAAGTAATTATGGTATTAAATATACCATTTGGAATAATAGGCAAAGAAGGAATCTACCAAACTCCTTTTATGAAACAAATATGGTGCTGATAGCTAGGCCAGGAAGAGCAAAAACCAAGAAAGAAAACTATAGACCAATTTAATTAATGAATATGGACAAAGAAAATCTTAAATAAAATACTAGCTAGGAGACTACAAAGTTATATAGTGTGACCAAGTAAGATTTATACCAGAAATGCGGGGAACACTGTTCTTATAACAGTAACATATAAGAAAGGTAACAAAGTAAGAAGAAAAGTAATAAGAAAAGTGTTAGAATAAAATAAGAAAATAAGAAAAGTAACAAAAATAACATGATTATATAAATATATGCAGAAAAAGTTTTTGACACATTATATTCCTACTAAAAATACTTCAAAGCATAGATATAAATGGATTTTTCCTTAAAATGATAAGAAGCAGCTACCTAAAATCATTAGCAAGCATTATTTGTAATGGTGATATGTTAAAAGCCTTCCCAATAAGATAAAGGTTGAAAGGATACCCATTATCACCAATGTTATTCAATATTGTATTAGAATGCTAGCAATAGCAATAAGAGAAGAAAAAGGAATTGAAGGAATCAGAATGGGCAACTGGGTATCTCTTTTTGTAGATGTATGATGATATACTTGGAGAATCCTAGATTTTCAACTAAAAAGTTAGTTGAAGCAATTAATAATTTTAGCAAAGTACCAGGATAAAATAAACCTACATAAATCAGTATCATTTCTATATATCAACAACAAAGCCCTGTGAGAAGAGAGAGTAAGAGATATCCTATTTAAAATAACTGTAGACAACATAAAATACCTCAGAACATACCTGCCAAGACAAACTCAGGAACAATATGAACATAATTATAAATAAAACACTTTTATAGAAATAAAGTCATATTTAAATAATTGGAAAAATAATTACTCATGGGTTGGCAGAGCTAATATGATAAAAATGACAACTCCACCTAAACTAATCTACTTATTCAATGTCATCTGAATTAAATTACCAAAAATATTTTGTTGATCTAGAAAAAGTAATAAAATCCATTGGAAGAACAAAAGATCAAGAATATAAAATTAATTAATGAAAAAAATGTAAAAGAGGAATGTTTAGCAGTACCAGATCTTAAACTGTATTATAAGGTAGCAATTATCTAAACTGTCAGGTATTAGCTGAGAAATGAGAAGGTGGATCTATAGAACAGAGTACACATACAGTACACAGTAGTAAATCGTAATAACCTTATGCTTGACATATGTAAAGATTTAAGTTTTGGGGATAAGAATTCGTTATTTGGTTTAAAAATGTTGTGAAAATTGGAAAGCAGTCTGGTAAAAATTGGGTATAGACAAATATCTTTTTTTAATTTTTTAAACTTAAATTTATTTATTTAACATATTTAATTTTCAGCATTGATTTTCACAAGAGTTTGAATTACAAATTTTCTCCCCATTTCTACCCTCCCCGCCACTCCAAGATGGCATATATTCTGGTTGCCGCGTTCCCCAGTCAGCCCACCCCTCTATCACTCCACTCCCCTCCCATCCCCTTTTCCCTTCCTTTCTTGTAGGGCAAGATAAATTTCTACGCCCCATTGCCTGTGTATCTTATTTTCTAGTTGTGTGCAAAAACTTTTTTTTTGTTTTTGAACATCTGTTTTTAAAACATTGAGTTCCAAATTCTCTCCCCTCTTCCCTTCTGACCCACCCTCCCTAATAAGTCAAGCAATTCAACATAGGCCACATGTGTATCATTATGTATAACCCTTCCACAATACTCATGTTGTGAAAGACTAACTATATTTTGCTCCTTCCCAACCCATCCCGCTTTATTGAATTTTCTCCCTTGACCCTGTCCCCTTTTGAAAGTGTTTGTTTTTTATTACCTCCACCCCCATCTGCCCTCCCCTCCATCATCCCCCCCTTTTTTATCTTCCTCCCTCTTCTTTCCTGTGGGTTATGATACCCAATTGGGTATGTATGGTATTCCCTCCTCAGGCCAAATCTGCTGAGAGCAAGATTCACTCATTCCCCCCTCACCTGCCCTCTCCCCTCCTCCCACAGAACTACTTCCTCTTGCCACATTTATGCGAGATAATCCACCCCATTCTATCTCTCCCTATCTCCCTCTCTCAGTATGTTGCTCTGTCATCCCTTAATTTGATTTTCTGTTAGATATCTTCCCTTCATCTTCAACTCACCCTCTGTCTGCTCTCTCTCTTTTATATATATATATATATACACATATATATGTATATATATATATATACATATATACACACACATAGATATATACATACATACACATTCACTTATATATATCTATCTATATATATATACATAAACATATATATATATATATATACACATAAACATATATATATATATATATATATATATATATATATATATATATATATATATACATATATGCATATTCCCTTTAGCTACCCTAATACTGAGGTCTCATGAATCATACACATCATCTTTCCATGTAGGAATGTAAACAAAACAGTTCAACATTAGTAAGTCCCTTGCAATTTCTGTTTTTTGATTACCTTTTCATGCTTCTCTTGATTCTTGTATTTGAAAGTCAAATTTTCTATTTAGTTCTGGTCTTTTCACTGAGAAAGCTTGAAAGTCCTCTATTTTATTGAAAATCCATATTTTGCCTTGGAGCATGATACTCAGTTTTGCTGGGTAGGTGATTCTTGGTTTTAATCCTAGCTCCGTCGACCTCCGGAATATCATATTCCAAGCTCTTCGATCTCTTAATGTAGAAGCTGCCAGATCTTGGGTTATTCTGATTGGGTTTCCACAATACTCCAATTGTTTCTTTCTGGCTGCTTGCAGTATTTTCTCCTTGATCTGGGAGCTCTGGAATTTGGTGACAATATTCCTAGGAGATTTCTTTTTGGGATCTATTGGAGGAGGTGATCGATGGATTCTTTCAATTTCTATTTTTCCTTGTGGCTCTAGAATATCAGGGCAGTTCTCCTTGATAATTTCTTGAAATATGATATCTAGGCTCTTTTTTTGATCATGGCTTTCAGGTAGTCCAATAATTTTTAAATTATCTCTCCTGGATCTATTTTCCAGGTCAGTGGTTTTTCCAAGGAGATATTTCACATTGTCTTCCATTTTTTCATTCCTTTGGTTCTGTATTATAATATCTTGATTTCTCATAAAGTCACTAGCTTCCACTTGCTCCAATCTAATTTTTAAGGTAGTATTTTCTTCAGTGCTCTTTTGGACCTCCTTTTCCATTTGGCTAATTCTGCCTTTCAAGGCATTCTTCTCCTCATTGGCTTTTTGGAGCTCTTTTGACATTTGAGTTAGTCTATTTTTTAAGGTGTTGTTTTCTTCAGTGTATTTTTCAGTATTTTTTTGGTTCTCCTTTAGCAAGTCATTGACTTGTTTTTCATGGTTTTCTCACATCCTTCTCATTTCTCTTCCCAATTTTTCCTCTATTTCTCTAACTTGCTTTTCCAAATACTTTTTGAGCTCTTCCATGAACTGGGACCAGTTCATGTTTTTCTTGGAGGTTTCTGTTGTAGGCTCTTTGACTTTGTTAACTTCTTCTGTCTGTATGTTTTGGTCTTCTTTGTCAGCAAAGAAAGAATGCAAAGTCTGAGACTGAATCTGTGTGCGTTTTCACTGCCTGGCCATATTCCCAACCAACTAACTTAACCCTTGAGTTTTTCAGTGGGGTATGACTGCTTGTATACTAAAAAGTTCTATTTTCCACATTTGGGGGGGAGGTGTCAGCTCTGTCACACCAGCACTACTCCTTCCCCCAGAACCCCTAACCCGGACTGGGCTTAGATCTTCAGCAGGCTGTGCACTGCTGCTCTGATCTGCCACTTAATTCCTCCCATGAGGTGGGCAACAGCAGCTGTAGCTGCCCCACCTCCGCTGCCCCTGGGGCTGGAAGCCGAACCGTGAACTCCTTCCACTCCCGCAGCTTTTCCCACTAACCTTCTCCGCTGTCTTTGGTGTTTGTGGGTTGAGAAGTCTGGTGACTGCTGCAGCTCACTGATTCAGGGTGCTAGGGCCCCCTCCGCCCAGCTCCTGGTCTGGTTGGACCGCCACTCAGGCTGGCCTCTGTTCCACTTCGTTCCCAGCTCCCAGCTCCCAGCTCCGTGTGGGATAGACTTCACCCAGAGACCATTCAGGCTGTCCTGGGCTGGAGACCTGCTTCCCTCTGCTGTTTTGTGGGTTCTGCAGTTCTAGAATTGGTTCAGAGCCATTTTTTATAGGTTTTTGGAGGGACTCAGCAAGGAGCTCACGCTGGTCCCTGCTTTCCAGCTGCCATCTTGGCTCCAGCCCCCCTTGACAAATATCTTATATCATATACTAAGATAAGGTAAAAATATACATGACAGCGGAGCCAAGATCGCCGCATGAAAACAGCATCTTACCGGAGCTCTCTTACAAGGTCTGTCAGATTCCTATAAAAAAGTGAATTTGAGCAGATTTGAGAGAGTTAGAAACCACGAGCAGTCTGCGTGGGGCAAATTTACAAGCCGGGAGAGTCTAAAAGTCCGAAGGCACGAATCTGTAGGCTCAGAGAGGGCTTGGTTTGGGGAGCTGCTCCAAACCAAAGCGGAAGCAGACGGCTGGGAAATCCACGTGGGAGACAGGCTAGGAGAAAGCTGGGCGCCCAAAACCAGCTGAGATCCCCAGGCCTCCCAACACAGGACGGTGGTCTGTGGAGGCGACGAGAGGCAGCACAATGCCACCAGCCGACTCCTGAGGCTTGCAGCCCGAAGGAATGAAACGCGGTGTCTTGAACTTCTGGGAGACATAATGGCCAGGTAAATGGCTCTAATCCCTACCCCCCCTCACCGAGAGAATTCCTCGGGGGAAAACAAAACATTGGAACAGTGGAGAAAGAAGTGGGGCGTCAGTGGTTAAATAGTAGAAGTTCATTAGTCCCAGAGGGGCAGAGCTGGCAGGGGTCAACACCAGGAGCCCAGACATAATCTTGCTCCCCCAGGGGAAGTGGCAGACATCAGCTCAAACAACAAACAGCTGATACCATTGCTGAAGAGCAACAGTGCTGGAAAACACCCATAGGGACTAAGACGCCAGGGAGCCAGACCCCTCCCCCACACCTCAGGAAACTGAAGGCTATAATTCTAGACTCACAATCCCCAGAACAAGAAAGCTGGGACAGAGAGCCCTGAGCTCCAAAGGCAGAAATTTGTTGTAAAACCAGGAAAAGGCAAATCAACATGAAGAAAAACACAAAAAAACCAAGGACAATAGATTCTTTTTCTGGAGGCAGGCAGGATCAAAACAACAATATGGAAGAGGATAGCAATAATACTGTAGATACATCTGATACCTCAAAAGGTAATGTGAACTGGTCTCCAGCCCAAAAAGCACGGCTGGAAGAGCTAAAGGAGGATTTTGAAAACCAAATTAGGGAGCTAAAAGAAAATATGGAAAAAAAGATTGGTGAAATGGCTATGGAGATTCAGAATCTAGAGAGAGAAAATGACACCCTGAGAGGCAAAATTAACCAATTGGAAAAGGAGACTGAAAAGCAAAATAAAACACTAACTCATTAAAAATTAGAGTTGAGCAAGTGGAAGCTAATGAATCTATGAGGCACCAAGAAGTAGTAAAACAAAATGTAAAGAATGAAAAAAAGAAAAAAATGTGAAATATCTCCTTGGGAAAACCACTGACCTGGAAAATAGATCCAGGAGAGATAATTTAAAAATTATTAGACTACCTGAAAGCCATGATCAAAAAAGAGCCTAGATATCATATTTCAAGAAATTATCAATGAGAACTGCCCTGATATTCTAGAGCCACAGGGCCAAATAGAAATTGAAAGAATCCATCGATTGCCTCCTCAAATAGATCCCAAAAAGAAATCTCCTAGGAATATTGTCGCCAAATTCCAGAGCTCCCTGATCAAAGAGAAAATACTGCAAGTAGCCAGAAACAATTTAAGAGTTATTGGTCTACCGGAAATCCACAATGAAAAAAAAAAAAGCCTTGACAGTATCTTCGAAGAAATTATCAAAGACAACTGCCCAGAGGTCGTAGAACCAGAGGGCAAAATAATCATTGAAAGAATTCACCGATCACCGCCTGAAAGAGATCCCAAACTGAAAACACCAAGAAATATTATAGCCAAATTTCACAACTATAAACTCAAGGAGAAAATACTGCAAGCAGCCAAAAAGAAGCAATTCAAATATCGTGAAACTACAGTCAGGATCATGCAGGATTTCTCAGCTTCCACATTAAAAGACAGGAGAGGCCAAGATGGCGGCTGGTAAGCACGGACTAGAGTGAGCTCCGTACCCGAGTCCCTCCAAAAACCTATAAAAATGGCTCTGAACCAATTCTAGAACGGCAGAACCCACAGAACAGCAGAGGGAAGCAGGGCTCCAGCCCAGGACAGCCCGGATAGTCTCTGGGGGAGCTCTATTCCACACGGAGCTGGGAGCTGGGAGCTGGGAGCTGGGAACGGAGTGGAGCAGAGCCCAGCCTGAGCGGCGTGGACGATCCAGTCCAGAAGCCGGGCGGAGGGGGCCCTAGCGCCCTGAATACGTGAGCAGTTACCAGACCCCTCGACCCACAAACACCAAAGACTGCGGAGAAGGTTAGTGGGAAAAGCTGCGGGAGTGGAAGGAGTTCGCGGTTCGGCTTCCAGCCCCGGGGGCAGCGGAGGTGGGGCAGCTACAGCTGTTGTTACTTCCGGCTCCAGGCCCACCTGGTGGGGGGAATTAAGTGGCGGATCACAGCAGGGGTGCACAGCCTGCCGAAGATCTGAGCCCAGTCTGGACTGGGGGTCCTTGGGGAAGGAGGAGTGCGGCTCTGACAGAGCTGGCACCTCCCCCCCAAACGTAGAACATAGAACTCTGTAATCTACAAGCAGTCAT
This sequence comes from Trichosurus vulpecula, assembly GCF_011100635.1. Lineage (NCBI taxonomy): Eukaryota > Metazoa > Chordata > Mammalia > Diprotodontia > Phalangeridae > Trichosurus > Trichosurus vulpecula. The sequence continues at coordinate 111,106,777 of NC_050577.1, read as the reverse complement.
ACCCCACTGAAAAACTCAAGGGTCAAGTTAGTTGGTTGGGAATATGGCCAGGACGCGAAAACGCGCCCAGATTCAGTCTCAGACTTTGCATTCTTTCTTTGGGGACAAAGAAGACCAAAACATACAGCCTAAAGAAGACAACAAAGTCATAGAGCCTACAACCAAAGCCTCCAAGAAAAACATGAACTGGCCCCAGACCATAGAAGAACTCAAAAAGGATTTGGAAAAGCAAGTTAGAGAAGTAGAGGAAAAATTGGGAAGAGAAATAAGAAGGATGCGAGAAAACCATGAAAAACAAGTCAATGACTTGCTAAAGGAGACCCAAAAAAATACTGAAAAATACACTGAAGAAAACAACACCTTACAAAATAGACTAACTCAAATGGCAAAAGAGCTCCAAAAATCCAATGAGGAGAAGAATTCCTTGAAAGGCAGAATTAGCCAAATGGAAAAGGAGGTCCAAAAGACCACTGAAGAAAATACTACTTTAAAAATTAGATTGGAGCAAGTGGAAGCTAGTGACTTTATGAGAAATCAGGATATTATAAAACAGAACCAGAGGAATGAAAAAATGGAAGACAATGTGAAATATCTCCTTGGAAAAACCACTGACCTGGAAAATAGATCCAGGAGAGATAATTTAAAAATTATTGGACTACCTGAAAGCCATGATCAAAAAAAGAGCCTAGATACCATCTTTCAGGAAATTATCAAGGAGAACTGCCCTGATATTCTAGAGCCACAGGGCAAAATAGAAATTGAAAGAATCCATCGATCGCCTCCGCAAATAGATCCCAAAAAGAAATCTCCTAGGAATATTGTTGCCAAATTCCAGAGCTCCCAGATCAAGGAGAAAATACTGCAAGCAGCCAGAAAGAAACAATTTGAATATTGTGGAAACCCAATCAGAATAACCCAAGATCTGGCAGCTTCTACATTAAGAGATCGAAGGGCTTGGAATGCGATATTCCGGAGGTCAATGGAGCTAGGATTAAAACCTAGAATCACCTACCCAGCAAAACTAAGTATCATGTTCCAAGGCAAAATATGGACTTTCAATAAAATGGAGGACTTTCAAGCTTTCTCAGTGAAAAGACCAGAACTGAATAGAAAATTTGACTTTCAAACACAAGAATCAAGAGAAGCATGAAAAGGTAATCAAGAAACGGAAATTGCAAGGGACTTACTAAAGTTGAACTGTTTTGTTTACATTCCTACATGGAAAGATGATGTGTATGATTCATGAGACCTCAGTATTAGGGTAGTTGAAGGGAATATGCATATATATATATGCATATATATATGTTTATGTATATATATAAGTGAATGTGTATGTATGCATGTATCTATGTGTATATGTATGTATGTGTATGTATGTGTGTATATATATATATATGTAAAAGAGAGAGAGCAGACACAGGGTGAGTTGAGGATGAAGGGAAGATAGCTAAAAGAAATAAAATGAAATTAAGGGATGAGAGAGTAACTTACTGAGAGAGGGAGATAGGGAGAGATAGAATGGGGTGGATTATCTCCCATAAAGGTGGCAAGAGGAAGCAGTTCTAGGAGAGGAGGGGAGTGGGCAGGTGAGGGGGGAATGAGTGAACCTTGCTCTCATCAGATTTGGCCTGAGGGGGAATACCATACATACTCAGTTGGGTATCTTACCCCACAGGAAAGAAGAGGGAGGAAGATAAAAAAAAAATAAAAGGCAGGGGGATGATGGAGTGGAGGGCAGATGGGGGTGGAGGTAATCAAAACAAACACTTTGGAAAGGGGATAGGGTCAAGGAAGAAAATTCAATAAAGTGGGATGGGTTGGGAAGGAGCAAAATGTAGTTAGCCTTTCACAACATGAATATTGTGGAAGGGTTATACATAATAATACATGTGTGGCCTAGGTTGAATTGCTCAACTTCTTAGGGAGGGTGGGTGGGAAGGGAAGAGGGAAGGGAATTTGGAACTCAAAGTTTTAAAATCAGATGTTCAAAAACAAAAAAACTTTTTGTATGCAACTAAAAAATAAGATACACAGGCAATGGGGCGTAGAAATTTATCTTGCCCTACAAGAAAGGAAGGGAAAAGGGTATGAGAGAGGAGGGGGGTGATAGAGGGGAGGGCTGACTGGGGAACAGGGCAACCAGAATATACGCCATCTTGGAGTGGGGGGGGAGGGCAGAAATGGGGAGAAAATTTGTAATCCAAACTGTTGTGAAAATCAATGCTGAAAACCAAATATGTTAAATAAATAAATTGCAAGAAAAAAAAAAAAAAAAGAAAGAAAGAGGACCATGACATCAGCAAAGTGATGAATAAAGTAAATTGTAAATAAAGTAAATAAAGAATTGGCCTCACAAAAAAAAAAAGACAGGAGAAATTGGAATATGATATTCCGAAGGGCAAAGGAGCTGGGACTACAACCAAGGATCAACTACCCAGCAAAACTAAGCATAATTTTTCAGGAAGGTGATGGACATTCAATGAAATAAGGGAATTCCAGACCTTCCTGATGAAAAGGCCAGAACTCAATGGAAAATTTGATCTCCAAATACAAAACTCAAGAGAGACATGAAATGGTAACCAGAGGGAAAAAACCCACAAACCTTATTAACCAATAAGGGCAGGTGGTGGCATCTTTATGTGGGATTATATCATCTTATGAGTGTTTTATATATATATATATATATATATATATACATATATAGTCATAATAGCTCTACCATTCTCAAGACTGACATATATATATATATATATATATATATATATGCATACATACATATATGACAATTGAAAGGGATACACATAGATTGTGAATGCCCGTATAAATTAACTGATGTAAAGATAAGAAACATAAGTAAGAGATGTAAAGGAAGGGCTATGAGAGAAGAGGTAAGGAGGTAGTAGAAAAGGGTAAATTACACCAAATGAAGAGGCACAAAAACATATTATAGTAGAGGGAAAGAAGGGAGGGAGAAAAGCAGTATTTGAGCGTCACTGTCATCTGATCTGGTTCAAGAAGGGAATAACGTACCCTGATAAGTTAAGAAATCTAACTTGACTTACGGGAAGTAGGAGGTGAAGGGGGGAAAAAGGGAGGGGGGTGGTCAGAAGGGAGGGGAGAAGTAGCAAGTGGGAAACGGTAAGATAAGGGAGGGGAATAAAGAGGGAGGGTAAACTGAGGAAGGCGACAGTCAAAAGCAAAACTTTGTTGAGGAGAAGGGGAAAGGGAGAAATAAAAGCATAAACAGGGGGAAATAGCATGGAGAAAAAGACACAGATAGAAATCATAACTCTGAATGTGAATGGGATGAACTCTCTCATAAAACAGAAGCGGATAGCAGAATGGATTAAAAACCATAATACTACAATATGCTGTTTACAAGAAACACATTTGAAACGGGGGGATACACACAGGGTAAAGGTAAAAGGCTGGAGTAAAATATATTGTGCCTCAGCTAAAGTAAAAAAAAGCATGTGTAGCAATCCTAATCTCAGACAAAGCAAAAGTAAAGATAGATTTAATTAAAAGAGATAAGGAAGGACATTATATCCTGCTAAAAGGCACCATAAACAATGAAGCAATATCATTGTTTAACATATATGCACCAAGTGGTAAGGCATACAAATTCTTAGAGGAGAGGTTAAGGGAGTTACAGGAAGAAACAGACAGCAAAACTATAATATTGGGAGACCTCAACCTCCCCCTTTCTGAACTTGATAAATCGAACCTCAAAATAAATAAGAAAGAAGTTAAGGAGGTAAACAGAATTTTAGAAAAAGCAGATATGATAGACCTCTGGAGAAAACTGAATGGGGATAAAAAGGAATATACTTTCTTCTCAGTGGTATGTGGCACATACTCAAAAATTGACCATGTACTAGGGCATAAAAACCTCACAATCCAGTGCAGAAAGGCAGACGTAGTCACAGCACACTTTTCAGATCATGATGCAATAAGAATTATTTGTAACAAAGAACCATGGAAAAATAAGCTAAAAATTAATTGGAAACTAAAATAATCTAATTCTAAAGAATGAGTGGGCCAAAGAACAAATCAGAGAAACAATTAATAACTTCATTCAAGAGAATGACAATAATGAAACAACATACCAAAACTTATGGGATGCAGCAAAAGCAGTTCTTAGGGGAAGTTTTATATCCCTAAATGCATACATGAATAAAATAGGCAAAAAGGACATCAATGATCTGGGCATACAGGTGAAAAGCTAGAAAAAGAGCAAATTGAAAATTCCCAATTAAATACCTAATTAGAAATACTGAAAATCAAAGGAGAGATTAATAAAATTGAAACCAAGAAAACTATTGAATGAATAAATAAAACAAAGAGCTGGTTTTATGAAAAAACCAAGAGAATTGATAAACCTTTGGTCAATTTGATTAAAAAAAAGAAAGAAAAAAATCAAATTACCAGTATCAAAAATGAAAAGGGCGAGTTCACCTCTAATGAAGAGGAAATCAATACCAATTGAACTACCAAAAAATTATTTTACTGAGCTGGACAAAATAATCTGTAAAAACAAGAGGTCTAGAATATCTAGTGTGTTAACGAAAAGAAATGCTAGAGAAGGTGGCCTAGCCATACCAGATATTAAACTGTACTGCAGAGCAGCAGTCATCAAAACTACCTGGTACTGGCTAAGAAACAGAGGTGTGGATCAGTGGAATAGGATAGGAATACAAGATGGAGAAGTCAACAACTATAGCAATCTACTCTTTGATAAACCCAAAGAGGCTAGCTTCTGGGCTAATAATTCACTATTTCACAAAAGCTGTTGGGAAAATTGAAAATGGTAGGGCAGAAACTGGGCATAGACCAATATCTTACACCATATACCAAAATAAAGTTAAAATGGGTTCATGATTTGGGAGTAAAGGCTGATACTATAAGTCATTTGGGAGAGCAAGGAATAGTTTACCTATCAGATTTATGGAAAAGAAAAGAATTCATGACCCAACAAGAGATAGAGAGCATTACAAAATGCAAAATGGATAATTTTGATTATGTTAAATTGAAATGTTTTCGTACAAAAAAGCCAATGCAACAAAAATTAGGAGGGAAGCAGAAAATTGGGAGAAAATCTTCACAACTAGTATCTCTGATAAAGGCCTCATTTCTAAAATATACAGGGAACTGAGCCAAATATATAGGAATACAAGCCATTCCCCAATTGAGAAATGGTCAAAGGATATTAACAGGCAGTTTTCAGAGGAAGGAATTAAAGCTATCTATAGGCATATGAAAAAATGCTCTAAATTACTACTGATTAGAGACATGAAAATCAAAACAACTCTTAGATACCACATCTCTCCTGTCAGATTGGCTAAAATAACAAAACAGGAAAATGATAAATGCTGGAGAGGATGTGGGAAAATTGGAACATTCTTACATTGCTGGTGGAGTTGTGAGATGATCCAGCCATTTTGGAGAGTAATTTGGAATTACGTCCAAAGGGCCACAAGAATGTTCATACTCTTTGAACCAGCAATACCACTTCTAGGGTTGTATCCCAAAGAAATCACACAAGCGGGAAAAGGACCTATATGTACAAAAATATTTATAGTGGCTCTTTTTGTGGTAGCCAAGAATTGGAAATCAAAGGGATGCCCATCAATTGAGGAATGGCTGAACAAGTTGTGGTATATGAAGGTAATGGAATACTATTGTGCCATAAGAAATGGGGATGATATGGACTTTATAACAACCTGGGAAAACCTACACGACATAATGCTGAGTGAGCGGAGCAGAGCCAGGAGAACATTGTACACAACTACAGATACATGGATTCCGTGAAGACCAACCTTGACAGACTTCACTCTTGTTAGCAACACAAGGTGCAAGGACAAGTCCAAAGGACTCACGATGAAGAATGCTATCTACATCCAGAGAAAGAACTATGAAGTTTGAATGCAAATTGAAGCACACTTCATGCTTGCCTTTTTTTTCCTTCTCTTTTGTTTTTGGGGTTTTTTTTTTGGTTCTGTTTCTTCTTTCTCATGATTCATTCCATTGGTCATAATTCTTCTCCACAACTTGACTAGTGTATAAATTAATTTAATGTGAAGTTATACGTGGTAGTTATATGAGATTCCATGCCGTCTTGGGGAGGGAGGGAGGGGAGAAAATGTGGAACTCAAAATTATGTAGAACTGTGTGTTGTAAATTAAAAGTAAAAAAATAAATAAATAACAAAAAATATACATGACCTAGATATAAAGAGATATATAAGAAAACTAGAAGAACGTGAAATATATTACTCATCAGAGTTATGAACAGATGAAGAATTTCGGAATAAAAAAGAGACAGAGAACATTGTATGGTATAAAATGGATAATTTTGATCGCATTAAATTAAAAAGGATTTCAACAAATAAAACATGAAGGATAACAGAAAATCAGGGGAAAAAAGCTTTATAGACAGTTTCTCGGATACGTCTCATATCTCAAATATATAGAGAACTTCAAATTTATAACAATATGAGTCATTCATCAATGGTGAAAGGATATGAACAGGCAATTTTTTGATGAAGAAATCAAAACCCTATATGGTAATAAATATACTCTAAATAATTATTGCTGAGAGAAATGCAAATTAAAACAACTTTGAGTTATCATTTCACACCTATCAAATTGACTAAAATTATAGAGGAGGAATAACAAATGTTGAAGGGAATATGGAAAAAAATTCACTTGATACTGATTAGAATGTATTGAAGGCCTAATACTAGGAACTTGGACAGGTGGTAAGGTGCAGAAGCTAGGACTGCAGCTGAACAGGAAGTTCTCATAACATAAGTATAAGTGAATGTAGAAAGGAAGAACAGGACTTCTGAGTATGAACAGATTGCCCATTAATTAAATGACCTCTCTCTACTTAGCTCAGTTGGTGAGAGTACCCTGCTAATGGAGCTGAGATCATGTTTGCTTGATACTAGCTTGTCTATAGATTGTTCATGTAATTGTATTATATATCTCCTAAGTATATATCAATATATGTCAATAACAGGGACTGCTGGTTATAAGCTTCATGTAGCATATTAAAAGAATAGATTTAAAAGGAGGTTGAGAGGTCATCCAGCCAAGAATTGCCTGTAATGGAAAGCCTTTCTACAGTACCCCAAAACAAGTAGTTATCCAACTCCTCTGTGAATAGCTCTGATGATAGCAAATTTCTATGAGGTAGAGTTGAGGTTTCCAAATATCTGCATTTATTTGGGAGACTCTAGATGGAAAAGCATAAATTTCTCTGCTTTTCTGAAGACAATAAACACATACCATACTGATAGTTGATTAATTGAGTCATATTTGTGTAGGAAAGAACACTATAAGCAACAATCAGGTCCAGACACAAAGGAATGGCAGCAAGTGGATGAGCAATCAGAACTTGATGATCTCTACATGGCTGGGCAAAAAAAGTATTCCATAAATAGTCAAAGAAAATATTTTTACTTTTATTGAATATTTAATTATTCAAAGTTTTTTCCCCCACTAAGACACAATGTTTACAACCTATTGATAATATTCATTATGCTTTAAAACTTTTTTTAAAATTAGTTCATACAGTTTTAGGTGAATCCTAACTCTTCTGGTTAGAAACAAACCCAAACATATGAACAATTAAAGCATCTATTCCATAACATGTAAAGATGCAAATTAATGTTGTTTTCTTGCCATATAGGCTATCTTCATTGGATATAAACTCCTTGAGAGCAGAGACTATCTTACTTTTCTATGTATGTCCCCAAAACCTAGTACAGTGATTTGCAATAATAAATGCTTAATAAATTCACTTTCATCAACCCATCCATCCATCTATCCATCCATTCATTCATCCATCCGTCCATCCATCCATCCATCCATCCATCTATAGCAATGTATCACAGTGTAAAAGCACTAGAATTGAATTCAGAAGGTCTAGGATTGAATCCTTTCTCTTGACACTTATGTGAAAATGGTCAAGTCATTCACCCTCCCCTCCCTCAGCTTCAGTTTCCTCATCTATAAAATAGGCTTTATAATGTCCATAATACTTGATTTATGGGATTATTGTAAAGATCAATAAAGATAATAAATTTAGAACTGAGAGGGACCATAGAAGTCACATACTCAAGGTAATAATGTGTTATAGGGGATAGAACCCTGGGCTTGGCATCAGGAAGTCCTAGATTCAAATCCTGCTTCAAATACAATTCAAAAGATTCTGGGCAAGTCACTTATCCTTTCTCAGACACAGCTTCCTCATCTACAAAGTAAGAGGGATTAGAAGTGATGGTATTTAAGATCCCTCTTAGTTCTTTCATTTTACAAATGAAGAAACTGAGTCCCAGAGAGGTTCAGTGATTCGTCATATAGTTAATAAGTGCCTGAGGGGGCACTTGATCTCTAATCTTCCAAATCCATATGATAGTCAGCATCCACTATTTTATCAAGTCACTGATAGTATTCAAATTCAAGGATAGGCATAGAGACTGGACACTTGATTTCACTGGTATTGGGAATTCACTGGTAAGGAAGCTCCTTCTATCAATTTAAGTTGGTACTTTCTTTGTAATTTGTAGTCTCAGAAAGTTGTCTAGAGAACTTACATGTTAAGTGGCTTGCCTAGGATCACACAAGCATGTATCAGAAGCAGGACTTGAATTGAGTTCATCCTGGCTCTGGGGGAAAGCTCTTATCATATCCCTTTCTTCTGATCTTGTTCAGTGGAATTCAGATAGAAACAGTCCTTGGACAAATTTCTTTTCTGCTATTTTTCATTTATATTTTGTGTTCTGTGGACTAGTAAACAGATGAGTAAAATCAATGATTTTGAAGTTGAAAATAAGTACAGTTATCCCTTCCCCTTTGTAACTTTCCCCATAATGATGAGTCATAGGTCAGCATAAGAAATAAAATGGGACTTTTTTGGGACTTTTGCAGAAACTGCAGATAACACATGAAGGTCAGCAGACAACACAGATGTTATGACCAAATACTTAACCCAAATTTTACAATGAGGTATTGCAAACACTCCATAAAGGAAAAAAGAAAAAAATTCAGACTTCTTTGATATGAAGGGAGGGCCAAAAAAGTTTACACGGATTTTACAGATTGAAGGGTGGGCACCACACCCCTAGCCCCCACAGTGTCGAAGAGATTACTCTATTAGAATGTAAGCTTAAGCTCTACAGATTATCAGAAAAGGTCTTTGATACAACACAAGTAGTGGGGAAGATGAGTGCAATGGTTGATGATGATTTGAGTCATTTGGTGTTTACTGAGTTCCTTTGTCCTTATATGAGAATCTTATTGCATCCATTTTCTGAAGAATAACTCTATCCTTAAAGCTGAATGACATTTTATGAAATGTTATCTCCTTGTGGTTATTTAGATAAGGGATTGAAATTATTTGGTTGGATGTTTGCTCAGTTTACTGACTTTGGCTTTTTGATATCTCTTCTAAATGTTCACCCCCTGTTAGCTGCTTGCTTATCGCAAAGCAAGGCCATGGAAGTATCAGGAAGGGAACAAGAATGACAACATAAATCAGTGTCTCTGTAAGCACCCTTGGTGTAAATCCCACTGAAGGATTTCTAAGGTCTGGATCCATATTTTATTGAGGCCAAGAATGATACAGTATTTCATGTTCTTGACCTTCTTTTGCTAATTCTGCAGCAATACAATGTCCACTAGAATATCTCCCCTGAGAACAGCTGGACTCCGAGGCAGGAAGAAATGAATTCATTAGGAAAAAGGCAGTTTTACAGAATCTGCTGGAGGTTGTTTTGTTATTTTTAAAAAGGGAGTTTAACAAAAAAAATTTGTAGAGAAGGCAAAAACAAATCTCAAAATCTATGTCAATGAAGGCTGCCAGCCCCTGCAAACATTTAGTTTCTTTTTAGTAAGCAAGATAATCCCAGAATGCATGGTATCTCCAATATAGTTACAAACAATCAGCATATCTCTCAAACTCCTGGTTTAACAAACAATATAACTCTTGCTCAAAAAAGGAATTCTCTACTGACTAAAAATCTATTATGTCTGAAGTCAGTGAAGGAGATGGTATTACTTGTCACTTGCCATATTGGCAGGAACTTTTTAATCCAGAGCCTACTATCATAACAGCCATAGATAATAGCACCTGTTTCAAGTTCCACAACTAGATCATTGTAGGTGCCAGGTGGTTCAGGAATGGGGAAGGAACCAGGACATCAGATATTCAAGATGTTGCTATCTCCTCAGAATATCAATGAGAATGGGTATCAAGAATGTCAAGCCAAGGAAGTAATTAAGAGTGGCACATCTGGAATAAATAATTGAGTGGCATAAGGTTAATGGAACAAAGAACCTTGTACAAGTAAAGGTGAGTGCCAGATGTGATAGAATATACTGGCCATCTTTCAAAGGCAACTGCTATTCACATCTTCCTAGAATTTGGTCATTGAATTCAGATAAAGAAGACCATAGATTTTCCTTAGGCCAAATCTTTACGACATATAATAATTCTGCAGATTCTGATATGATGCCTCTGGCCTACGCAGAAGATTTCACTGAACTTACATGCAGACCTCTGGAAGGAATCAGATGTCATAAGAATTACTGACTGTTTTCTCAATCAGGGCCACATAACAAGGACTGAGAAAAGTAGGAAGGGGCATCACCAACCTATCACAGATAAGCTACTACAAACTTTCAAACATTATCATTCTAACCATCTTTTTTAAAAATCTTTTTTGTTGTTTTTATTCTGAATTTAAGCACCAAACAAAGCAACCTTCTTTTACATATTGCATAAAAGACTACTAAAAATGAGCAGATCTTATAACAAAGAATTAGTAATAAAGGGGTTACCTTTTGATTGATGTGGTAGGAACATATTGTTCTCCCCATGTAAGTTAGTGTAATTTTGTCTTTAAAACGTGGTAAGACAATTCTCAGGTCTAAGTTGACTCAAGGGAGTAAATGTTCATGTTATCAACATTATTTCCTCATTACCCGAGTCAAAAATAGCCCTTAAGAGCTCCAGGGATTCTTTGATGCTTAATTGTTAGATCACAAAGGGCAACTCAGGCAACTGACCCTCATTCAGCTGAACCAACTTAAGGTGTCCTCAAATCCTTTTCTTGTTGAATATCCTTGCAGAGTAAATCCATTGTTAGTTAATTGTTACTATATTAACTTTTTTAATATTTGATTTTGTTCCAGTAACAAACCTAAACTCCTAGGGTAATGGCCTAAGTAAGGCCCAGTCTAGATCAATTGAGGAATGCCAAAGAGTCTGCTATTATGAATTGAATCCAGTATTATTATGTACCAAAAAATTATAATTAAGAAGAATTAAGAGAATTATGGAAATATTTGCATACATTGATAAAACCTGAAAAGAACTAACCATTCTTAGAGTAGTGACTCTTTCATTTTTGATCATCCATCCCAAGATATAGTATATAATGAAAGAATAATTAGTGAATCAGGTGATTGATGGATTGAACTGGTACAGAGTAAAATAAACAGAATCCGAAGAACAATACATATAAAGACTAGAATAATGTAAAGTGAAGAGCATGATAAGAGGAATTTTAACTTGGATTAAGTGAAAAACCAGATTGTCCCAGAAAATAGGTGATAAAATAGGCCTCCCTTTCTGAGGCAGCAAGGTTGGGACGGGAGAGGGACTTTAAGTATAGAATGTTATGTACACTGCCAAGCGTGGTCACTGAATTGATTGTTTTTGCTTAATTCTTCTTTGTTAGGTGAGAGGTTATATCCAGAAATGACAGCACTCTTAAAACATAGGGCATCGATAAAATCAAAACAAAACAAAAATGAGCTAGCTGGATGTCTATCTGAACACTCTTGGTAGCTGACATCATTTTAAAATGCTTTGTCTTTTCTGTCCTAAATGGAAATGGACCCTTCAGAGCTCTTCTCTGGTGAATGGCCCCAACTATGTTGCATTCCCCTGCTCCCTTCAGCCATTGCTTAACAATGCAATCATTTCTAGAAAAGAAGAGAAAGGGGACACATCGCCAAGCAAAAATATTGACTTCTGGGCAGCTTACTTTTGACAACAACAACAATAACAAAGTGTGCTTTTCATTTCTCAGCACTGGTCCTGGCACATAGTAAGTACTTAATAAATTGTTAGTGTTTGTCCTTCACTCTGGAAGAGGATCACAGCATCAGGAAGTTGATGCTATGATTTACAAAAGAATTAGATTTAACTGAGGGAGGGCTGTGCAAGTCACCAGCCTCACTTTCTTCTCCAGAGCCAACTAGGTCTAGTGGCAAGATATAGATCAGAATGACTAGAGATGACCCCACATAGTGCTTGGCATGTACTTACTAAATATTTATTGACTGACTGTTAGTAATACTCCAGATAAAAAGGATACAACATATTCTACCTAAGGCAGCTAGGTGGCTGCCAGTGGGTAAAACACTGAGCCTGGAGCTAGGAAGACCCGAATTGCAAAGCTAATCTTAGACACTTGGTGAGCCTATATAAGTCTTGTGTGCAGTCCTGCTATGCTGCAGGCCATTGAAAATCTTAAATACAAACAACACTAAAGTGTTTACTTATGATTGTGTCACAAGATTAGTTACAAAAGAATGTCTGACTACATCTTCTGAGATTTTATCTTAGGCGTAATTATGATACTAGGAGCTGAGTGACCCTGGACAAATAATTTTACTGCTATTTGCCTCAGTTTCTTAATCTGTAAAATCAGGATCATAGCAGCACTTACCTTACAGAGTCATTGTGAGGATCACTTAAAGTAATATTTTTAAAAAAGTGATTAACACAGTGCCTAGTACATAGTAAGCACTATATAAATGCATATTCCCTTCCATCTTCCCTTTCTCTCTTTCTTGAATTGTCCCCAGCTCTGAAGAATATGAAGGGAGGAGGAGGAGTTGAATATGAAGGCAGCAGGAAGAGGTGGAAAGCCAGAGAAAGGGAATAGAGCTGTAACTAGAATAGAACAATGAGGCATTTGTCCCAGGGTGATAAAATTTAAAGATAGTGTTGCAATACCTGTGGCTTACCATGTAGTTAGCAAAAACAAATGTAAAATTTCTTCCCCTGGTAGCCATACCCCATATAAGTTGTTAGCTGTCAGTGGCCTGCCACCCCACAGTTACAGACTCTTCAGCAGCAGCCTTTGATGACTTTCTCCTTGGCAACATGCCAAGTATTAGCTTTTAAAATGGTCCAGCTTTCTGGAAAGTAAGAACTAAAAAGCCTGTAGTTTATAGACTTAAGATTCATTCTATAGCAGCTATTTTATTATTATTTCAATATGTGTTAGAGACTCCCACCTTATGTGAAGGGCTGTGTCTGTGTATTGGGGGAGGGAACAGGGTTCTTCTCTGGCTGTTTCTCCTACTCATATAATCAAGAAACTGACAACTCCCAACCCCAGGTATAATCACTAACTCCCCTTACAAGCACACAGGTTTATAAGGCTCAAAGTATGAACAAATTTATTTACAGATTAAGGGGAATGAATTGAATATAAAAGTCTATAGAAAATAACAATATCTATTGTGTAACAACTTTTTTTTCCAGAATCCTGTATAGTTTCAGTCATTTAAAATATCCTTAGTGGTGTTCCAGCAAGGGCTGCCAAAGGTTGTTCATCTATGTACTTCCCTCTATAGTAACTCTGTTCATATGGACTGCATTGCTTTTGCTGCAGCTCATGACTCTAGCAGCTGTTATTCATTGATGCTCCACATCATACTCCTTTTAATTCATCTGCATTGTTCTACCTGGAGCTGATACCTCCTATAGTTTTCCACAGCTCCCAGCAGATGTCACCATTACCTTCACAAGGGATCAATTCTTTGTTTTCAAAATTCCTGGCAAACTGGATCATAGGCTCAAAATTGAGCTGCAGACTGTCACTGTTGCTGAGCTCTTTTCATGAGTGATTGCTGGCATCCCACACAAATAGACAAACAGGAATAAAAAGCAGCTTTCTTTAAAACAAACAAAAAGGTTCAGAATGATTAATCTCAGTTTGATGTCTTACCTCCTCCTAACTCATGTTAACACCTTCCTTCAATATAGAACATAATTCTCCCCAAGTACACATGATCAACAAGTAAGAGAGTGGAGAAAAGGGTTTCATTTCACCCTTCCTGAAATAGCCAACTATGGACCTTATCTCGTAATTAATATCACTCCCTCCCAGATCTGTGTAGTGTCCTAACATCACCCTTTCTATCCTAGCATGTACACTTCAGGGTGGTTATCTAACTTTGACCTGGTCACACATATCAGAAGTTATATGGAGCAGGGAGGGATGGAAGGAAATAAGCATTTATATATGTTACTTATGATGTGCCAGGTGCTGTTCTAAGTAATCACTTTACAGATATTTCATTTAATTACCAAAACTACCCTGTGAGATAAGGGTTTTTCTTATCTCCATTTTGCAGTTGAGTAAACTGAGGTAAACAGTGACTTGCCCAGGGTCGCAGAGTTAGTAAATGTTCAAGGCCAAATTTGACTCATGTTTTCCTATCCTCACTCTCTATTCACTGTGCCACTTACCTGCCTCAGCTTTATAGTTGCCATTGGGAAAATTTACTTCTTCCCCTTTCTGGCATAAGCAGAGGCATCTGGTCCCCAGATCATCTTTAGACTGCAGCAGGTAGCCCTCAGTTATCTCTCTGACCTTTGGCTAGTTCTTCTTTTCTGGTCAATTGGCAGTGAATCAGGGCACCTCCAGAACCTTTTAAAATTTTTATTGGGGCAGACTGAGTAGAAGAGAATGAGGAGGTGTGGATCAGTTGTAATTTGTATAGGAGCTTAGATTTCAATATATTTCTCTTTCCCCCACACCCATACATGATCACTCTTCTGAACTTTTCTGTTACTGTTGAGGGCATTGCCATTCTCCCATTCACCCAGCTTCATAACCTTGGTGTTATTCTTGACTCCCCAATCTTATCCAACTCCCCCACATCCAATCTTGCTATTTCTGCTTCCACAACAACTCTTATCTTTGCTCCTTTCCCTCCACTTAACTAACATCACCTTTCAGGCTCTTTTCACCTGTCACCTGTACTGTTGCACTAGTCTCCCAATTGGTTTCTTGACCCAAGTCTCTCTTCATTCCAATCTATCCTTCATAAAGCTAGCTATCAAAGTGATATTCCTAAAGCACAGGTCTGACCATATCATTTTCCCACCCAACAAATTCCAGTAGCCTTTATACTCATTCATCTTTATGTCATCTTTTACAATTTATATTGTATGTATTTTATAATGTACCTAATTAATAGCATAATAGAACAAGTATGTATTTTATAAAACATAAATATGCACATATTATGGGTGAAAGCAATTTTTATTGATAAGGATGAGAGATTAAAAATATTTGGAGATCACTGGTTTAGAGGTTTAGGCAATAATATACTCTTTTTCCAATTGTTTCTTAGTCTCTATAATTTCCCCTGAAGTGGGTAGTGGAGTAATTCTAACTACCAAAGTTTCTGAAGGGATAGACAGCCATGATCACCCCACTCTCACTTCCTAAAGTCAGAAAGCTACTTTTAATCCCCTATACACTTAAGGGAATTTTAATCTAATATATTTAGTCTTTTTTAAAACTTCTAATGTACTTTAACACATATCTCATTTTGTTGATACAACTCTGCG
The DNA here is from genome assembly GCF_011100635.1 of Trichosurus vulpecula. NCBI lineage: Eukaryota > Metazoa > Chordata > Mammalia > Diprotodontia > Phalangeridae > Trichosurus > Trichosurus vulpecula. The sequence continues at coordinate 111,091,108 of NC_050577.1, read as the reverse complement.
GTGTTTTAGTTTTTAATAAGTCTTTAACAATATTTTGCCTTTAGAGAAAGGTAAGGTATTATAAATGAGCTCCAAATCATGTTTGGCAACCATAAGCCAACCAAATGGATGTGGGAATATATATTTATAAGGAAGAAAAAAACTGCCAGTAGAAATGACTGAGAAATATGCCCTATGAATGTTGTTTTATTTATGTGAGGATAAATTATATAATAGCATATATAACTACATAGAGTCCTTTAAAACTGTTCTGCTACATTCCAGTCTGTCATTCAGAGATAGGAAAACTAAACAAAACAATTTGTTCTGACCTGAGCATATTATAAAGCTTCAGTTAATAAAAGAAGAGCTTTAATATTAATTGGGTACTGATAATTTTTTTTTAAAGAGGAGAAAGGAAGCAAATTGTAACTTGATCACCAAAGTAACTTACTGATTTCTGATTGGAAAGTAAGAATCCCAATTCTGGAAAAAATACTAGAGAGTTGGAGGAAGGGTTTATGTATATGGAAGAAAAGAGATATTGCCAGATCTTTCTTTTTTTCATTCTGATAGGTGAGAGGAAAAATCAGGGCAATTGAAGAGTAGAAAAAAGGTAGACCCTGTTATGCAGATAGACTAGATAATTAGTGATAGCTGAATACAAGCCTTGGAAGCCATGCCACCGATTGTCCTCACTTAACACAAGCAGCAAGAGAAGGGACAGAAGACCTTTGTTTGGAGAGATTATGGAGAGGCTGTGGATCCAAGGCATTTTAGAGTCTGCAAGTACTGTAAATGAGAGATAATACAGGGTTTCCTAGGAGTAGGATAGAAAGTGAAAGTTTAGTTAGTCATTGGGAATAGCTGAGCTAGATATTAAAGTTTTCATTTTATATTAAAGGGTTTTTATTTCTTTCAGTTTTACTCTTAGCTATATCTCTTAAGTTAAAAAAATCAAATCAATCAATCAATCAGTAAGCATTTATTGGGCACTTACCATGTGTCAGGCACCATTCTATATTTTGGAGGTAGAAAGTAAAAGCAAAAAGGATCCCTGCTGTCAAGATGATTACATTGGAAGTGGGGAGACATTCTGCACATAAATATAAGATCTCCTCTAAAGGAGTGATATGTATAAGAGTAGATGTAAGACACTAGCATCTGGAGAGACCAAGAATGGCTGTTGTAGAAGATGCCTGAATTGTGTCTTGAAGGAAGCCAGGGGTTCTAAGAATTGGAGGTGAGGAAGGAGAAAATTCTAGACAAGAAGGATGAAACTTCACAGAGATGGGAGATGAAGCTTATTTTTGTATAGAAGAGCAAGTAAGCCAGTAAGGTTGAACAATAGAGTTTGTGTAAAACTGCCCAGAAGAAACTTGGTTGTGAAGAGCTTTCAATGTCAAGCGGAGGAGTTTACATTATATTAGAGTTAATAGAGATCCAGAAAAAAAATTAATCAAAAGAGCATGCTGTTTCTTATGCACTTTTGTTTATGTGTAAGGGCAAAATTAACTTACTTTTATACCCGTGTAGAGACACTTAAGTCACCAACTGCCCTTCAAGTGGTGGCTGCCATTAAAACTGTAGTCAGAGTACCTAAAAGGAAATAATAGTCTCTATAGGATCATCCTTGAATCTTCAGCTCTATTAGTTGATGGCAAACATCATAGAGTATTTTCTAAGAGGACATCTGAAAGAGAGTACCATCTTTCTTTCTTTTTTCTGTACATTTCAGAAAAGGCAGATAACATTTTTCTTTAAAATATAATCTCATTTCCAGAAAGTAAGTGTCTGAACTCACTGCTTTTGCAAACATTAGGTCTTTTTTGCCTAGAAAGCCCTAGCATAGTTGCTGCCCTATGTCCGATCATCAGACCTCTTGAGTTTCACAAAGCCTGAAGAGCTCAGATGCATATAACCCCTTTATTGACAGCTCATCTTTTTGCTAATGCTTTCAAAGCAGCCCTTCTCTCCTACCAGGTAATTAGAATGGTCCTATGCTTTTTCAAGCACTGATATAGATCATTATAGCTCTATGTTGAATATAGCTAAAAGGGAAATTAGGATATAGAGGTTAAAACCTATGGCTTCCCACAAAGCTAGACAGAATAGTAAATATTTAAGTCTCTTGTCATTATACTTTATATTTGTATAGCACTTTAGAGCTTACACAATGCTTTATCATTTGTGATCTTTTTTAGCCTCACAAATAAAATCCTAGACCTATACTCCACAAGAGATCTGAGAAAGAAGAAAAGTTCCTATGTGTACAAAAATATTTATAGTAGCTCTTTTTTGTAATGGCAAAAAACCCCTGGAAACTCAGGAGAAGCTCATCAATTAAGTAATGGCTGAATAAGCTGTGTTATATGAAGGTGATGGAATCCTATTGTGCCGTAAGAAATGAATGTCTATTTCAAAGAGACATGGACTTATATGAACTGATGTAGAGTGAAATAAATAGGACCAAAATAACAAGTTATATTACATCAAAACTATGGAATATTTTCAAGGCTTTATAAAATAATGGAGAATGAAATGAATAGAACCAGGAAAACAACTTATACAATAACAACAACACTGTAAAAACAAATGATTTAGGAATTTGTAAGAACTATGGTCAATTAAATGATCATTCATGATTCTAGAGAACATATGATGAAAAACATTATCTGTGTCTGAGGTGGGGATTTGGGGTACAGAATGAAAGGTGCATGTGTGTGTTTCACACTCACATATAACCATATGTGTGTGTATATATATGTATATACACATACCTATATATGCATATATAGAGGTCAGAAATATATATTATATATATATACATACATATTTTTGTATACAGACATTGAGGGAATTTGTTTTGCTTGACTGCATATTTGTTACAAAGAATTTCAAGTAGTATGCTTTTCTTTATATAAATGAAGTTGTATAAGAGAGAATATAGATTTCTGTTAATTTTTTCAAATAGAAAAGTGGGGGTGGAGCCAAGATGGTAGATTAAGGGCAGCCACCCAGCTGAACTCTGCCAACATTTCCCTCCAAACAAATTTAAATTAATACCTCAAATAAAATTTTGGAGTGGCAGAGCCAACAAAAGTTTGAGGTGAGACATTTTTTCCAGATTAAGAAAACTTAAGAGGTTGGCAAGAGAAGTCTGTGAGGCCTGTCCAGAGCCTCCCCTACCCCCACCACAATGACAACAATAGCCACAGCATGAGCAGCACTTTCAGGAATTCTCAGCCCAGAAACAGTAAGAGGGTTGGACAACTGGTCAGAAAGACATTATAGGGGATCATTTGCTGGCACTGGATAAGTTGGGGCTGATTGGCAACTCAATTGCTCATATGTAGTTTTGGATTGCAGTTCCAAGGCCAAGAAGCATTCTGATCATCAGGACCTTGGTTATAGTTCCAAAGCAAAAAAAGGAACACTAGCACTTGCAGCTGCAGGGAATTAGGGGGCATTACTGGATAAAGACAGAGCACAGATAAGGAGAGCAGTGGCCTTACCTCTCCCTAGATCATACCAACTTGTAAATACTGAAAACTTACAGACTCTTAGGACTAGGTCTGAAAAGAGAGACATGAAAAAGCATGAAGCTTAAGACAGTAATTTCCTACCCACAGGTGAGCAGATCCCAATTTTAACATAAAGTTTAAAGTTAAGAAATGGGCAGGAAAAATGAGCAAGCAACAAAAAAAAATTTTGACTACGAAAAACCTACTATGGTGGCAGGGAAGACCAAGACATAAACTTAGAAGACAACAATATGAAAACAGCTACAAACAAAGCCAAAGGAAAAAAAAAAGTTAAGTGGACCCAAACCCAGTAATAATTCCTGAAAGAGTTAAAAAGAAAAAGATAAGAGTAGTAGAGGAAAAATTGGAAAAGGAAATGACAGTGATGGAAGAATATTATGAAAAAAGAATTAACAGAAAAGAGGCACAGAAATACTGAAGAAAATAAATACTTCAAGAAACAGAATTGAACAAGTAGTAAAAAAGGTACAAAACTCAACTAAGGAGAATTACTTTGAAAATAACAATTAGCTAAATGGAAAAAGAGGTACAAAATCTTACTGAAGAAAATAGTTCTTTAAAAATTGCAATTTGAAAAAAATTATAAAAAATTGCAATGGACAAGTGGACTCTAATGATTGTATGAGACATCAAGAAACAATAAAACAAAGTCAAAAGAATGAAAAAAATAGAAGAAAAATGTGAGATATCTCATTAGAAAAACAACTGACCTAGAAAATAGATGAGTGAAACATAATTTAAGAATTATTGGACTACAAGGAAGCCATGACAAAATAAAAATCCTAGATATCATGTTTCAAGAAATATCAAGAAAAAACTGCCCTGATATCTTAGATAAAATGGAAATTGAAAGAATCTACCGATCACCTTCTGGAAGAGATCTCAAAATAAAAACTCCCAGGAATATCATAGCCAAATTCCAGAGCTCCCAGGTCAAATAGAAAATACTTCACGTAGCCAGAAAAAAAATTTAAATACTGTGGAGCCACAGTCATATCGTACAAGGTTTGGTGGCTTTTACATAAAAGAAGCAGAGGGCTTGCTTGAGATTTTGTATTCTGGGACACAAAGGAGCTAGGATTACAGTGAAAAATAATCTACCTATCAAAACTAACTGTAATATGTCATGGCAAAAACGGACATTTATTAAATAAAGGATTTTTAAGTATTCCTGATGTAAAGACCAGAAATGAATAGGAATTTTGACATTGAAACAGAAGACTCAAGAGAACCATAAAATGGTGAACATGAAAGAATAATCATAAAGGACTCAATAAAGTTAACTGTTTACCTTTCTATATCAGAAAATGATACATTTAACTTCTAAGAATTTTAGCATTATTAGAGCAGTTAAAAGAAAATTTCATAGACTGAGTACATGGATGTGAGTCAATTATGTTAGAATGATTAAAAAAAAACCATGAAGGGAAGAGAAAGAGGATACACAAGGAGAAGAGGGAAAAAAGAAAGAACAGAGAATTTTTTTTCCTATAAATGAGACACACATGAAAGAACTTTTGTAATGGATGGAAAAATAGGGGGATTGGTGGGCAATGCTTGATACTCACTTTTGTTGGAATTAGTTCAAAGAGGGAAGGAATAGAGAGACTTCTGGGAGCTAAGATGATAGAGTAAAAAAATAAGTTGTTCCCATTCCCCGTTACTGATCTCTAAAACCCCAGAAAGTATCACCCCAGGAAAAACCCTAGAACAGCTGAGCCAGCAGAAAGATGGGGTACAGCAGTCTTGTAGCCCAGGAAGCTTGGGGGATTAACAGGAAATGTCTTTCTTGCTCTAGTGGAAGGGAAGCAATACAGGATGGGAGGCATCCCAACATCCCAGCAAGCCAGCAGCCAGCCCCACCTCAGCAAACCAGGGGATATCCTGAGCCCCAGGGTGGTAAAGCAGGCAAGCACCAACACCAGGACTGCCTGAGTGCCTTGGCACATGCAGGGGAATCCATAGACTCCAGTTTGGAAAACCACAGTGTACACCAGTGGGCAGGTGTCCTTCAGCAGCCAAACCTCCCCATGCTTTAGCACAACCTCAGGAGGCACAACTCCAGGTGGGCAGGTATCCTCCAGCAGCTAAACCTTCCATTTCTTCAAAGCAGCCTGGGTGATCAGGGATCCTTCAGGGGCCAGACCCTCCCCCACCCACCTCAAGAGCTTCAGTGTTGCTGACCCCAGCTCAGTATCAGGTAAGCTTCTGAACCCCTACAGCCTCCAGTTTCCAGCACCTGAGGCCCCAGCACACAAAGCTAGTGACCAGGTCCCTGTGCCTTGGAACAAAAAGGTTGGCTTAGTGTTCCTTGTGCTTCAGCTGGAGAGCTCAATTTTAAAAGCCAGGAAGTAGGCAAATACCATGAGCAAAAAGTAGAAATGGACAATTACTATAGATTCATACTGTGGGGACAGGGAAGATCAAAACACAAATTCAGAAGAGGACAATATTGTCAATATACCCACATCCAAAACCTCAAAGGGGAATATGAACTGGTCTGAAGTCCAAATAGCCTTCTTGGAAGAGATCAAAAAGGATTTTAAAAGTCAAAAAGAGAGAGGTAGAAGAAAAATTTGGAGGCATGCAAGGGAGAGTCAATAGCTTGGAAAAGGAAGGCCAAAAATTGAATATAGAAAACCAGTCCTTGAAAAATACAATTGGCCAAATGGATAAAGTACACTGAAGAGAACAACTCCTTAAAAAGTAGAATTGACCAAATTGGAAGGAAGCACAAAACAAAACTCACTGAAGAGAACTCCTTAAAAAGTAAATGGGCCAAATAGAAAAGGAGGTACAAAATCTAATTGAAGAAAATAACTTGTTAAAAATTAGAATTGGGCAAGTGGAAGCTAATGACTCTATGAGATTTCAAGAATCAGTTCAACAAATTAGAAATAATGAAAAAAAAGAAGAAAACATAAAATACCTCACTGGAAAATCAACTGACCTGGAAAATAGATCCAGGAGAGATAATTTAAAAATTACTACCCAGAAACCATGATGAAAAAAGAGCCTGGACAGCATCTTTCAAGAAATCTACAAGGAAAACTATGCTGAGGTCCTAGAATCAGAGGGTAAAATTGTCTTCAAAAAATCCACCAATCACCTCCTGAAAGAGATCTCAAATTGAAAATGCTAAGCATATTGTAGCCAAACTCCAAAATTATCAGGTCAAAGAAAAAATACTGCAAGCAGCCAGAAAGAAATGATTTAAATATCCTGAAACCACAGTCAGGATTATGCAGGACCTTGCAGCTTCTAAGCTAAAAGATCAGAAGGCGTCTGTAAGACGAAGGAGCTACCAAGTGAAATTGAGCATCATTTTTTTCAGGGAAGAAGATAGACATTCAACAAAATAGTGACTGCCAAACTTTCCTGATGAAAAGACCAGAGCTTAACAGAAAATATGATCTTCAAATACAAGACTCAAGAGAGCCATAGAAAAGTAAACAGGAAAGAAAAAAAACATGTTGTTAATAAGAGCAAGCTCTTTACATCCGTACAAGGGAAGATGATACTTATAACTCTTGAGAACTGTATCTCCTTCACTGAGGAGTATACATATACATGAATGCATAAGTTGTCTCAATTAATTAGCCATAAATGTATACTCCAAGACGTAAATAATAATCTAAGCTATATTTTTAATGTAAACTTTCACTTATCTCTGTATATCTCAAATACCCCGGTCTCATTGGCTTGAACAAACATCAATATGGCTATACAACTGTTTTAAAACAATTTTTTTATTTTATTTTACCAGAACACAAATACAAAATAGAAAAAAGAAACAAAAACATGTCATAAACTTAAATATTGAAATTTAAATATAAAGTAAGAAAGAAAAAAAGCATGTCATGTGCACAGCAGAACATAGCAGAGGATTCAAAATATGTAACAATAAATTTCATTTCAAGAAAGCCTATATGATAAATAAATACTTCTTGTGTTGAGAATTGTCCATCTTTTCTTCGCTTCCTTGTGTTGTCTTTTGTTCTCTGTTGTGCACTTTTTAACTTTGTTCTTTTTTCCCTTCTCCCCACCCCCTCCAGAAGTCTACAATATAATTTAGAAATGTTTCTTGATATATACATACACATACAGATATATACACAAACTTATACCTTTATACATGCATATATAGACATATACTTTCCCAAATATACTCTACTCCTGATATTTGTTTTTTTATATTTCTACATATCTTTTGTTTCCAATCCCTCCTGCCTCCTCTACTTTACTTCTGCCTGGTACATCACCTTCCTATTACTTGCCTTCCCCCCCTCAAAGGATCCCTCCCCTATTCTCCCATTCCCATTAATCTAAACTCCTTTTACTTATTCCCTCAGTCTCCCCTCTGAAAATCCCTCCCTTATCCTAATCCCTCCCTTGTCCTCTCCCCCCTCACTATACCCCTACCATTTTAATTCTTCTAAATTTCAAA